>NC_090744.1:64826239-64841239 GCF_036898095.1 Palaemon carinicauda | reverse complement strand
GGTAAATTAACCGTAATATGGTATCTATCAATCTTGGCATTGGTGTGTTTTAGGTTTGGTTTGGCTTTGGTTTGGTTTTAGTTTGGTGGTTTGGTTTGGTTTGGTTTTAGTTCTAGTTTGGTTTTAGTTTGGATTGGATTTAGTCTGATTTGGTTTGAGATTGGATTGGTTTGGTTAGGGTTTTGCGTAGTTTTGGCTGGGTTGTGGTTTAGGTTTGGTTTTGGTTTAGGTTTGATTTTGGTTTTGGTTTAGGTTTGGTTTTGGTATTAGTTTGATTTTAGTTTTGGTTTATTTTGCTTTGGTTTGTTTTTAGGTTTATTTTGATTTGGTTTGATTTTTGTTTGTTTCGTTCCAGTTAGGTCTGGTTTGGTTTTAGTTTGGTGGTTTGGTTTTAGTTTGGTTGTTTGGTTTGGTTTTAGTTTGGATTGGTTCTAGTTTGGTATGGTTTTAGTTTGGTTTGGTTTTAGTTCTGGCTGAATTTTGGTTTGGTTTTAGTTTGGTGGTTTGGTTTTAGTTTGAATTGGTTTGGTTTGGTTTGGGTTATGTTGGGTTTGGTTTGGTTTGGTTTGGTTTCCTTTTTTGTTTTGGCTGTGGTTTTGGTTTTTTTTATTCAGTATTAATTTGGTTTTGATTTCTATTTGGTTTTGGGTTTGGTCTGGTTTGGTTTTATTTTTTGGTTTGAATTGGGGATTAATTTGGTTTTGGTTGTAGTGTTGGGTTGGTTTTGAATGGTTTGATATGGTTTGGTTCCGTTTGGGTTTTTTGTTTGGTTGATTCTGTTTTATATTGGTTTGGTTAGGTTTTGTACTGATTCGGGTTAGTTTGGTTTATTTCATGCTGGTTGGTTGATTGGTTGCTTGGTTTTTGTTTAGTTTAGTTTGATTTTATCTTGTTATTATTGTTGGTTTGGTTTGGTTTGGTTGGTTTTGTGTGTGTTTGTATCTTTGTTTGTTTGTTTGAGAGAGAGAGAGAGAGAGAGAGAGAGAGAGAGAGAGAGAGAGAGAGAGAGAGAGAGAGAGAGAGAGATCCAAGGGTGACATTCAGTACACACTTGCCAAAGATTCCAATTCTTTTTTATAAAGTGAATCAACAAAAAACTTTACTAAACACAATCAAGTTAAGATACTTTGACAGAGTGTCCACGAACGCGTTGTCCAAGGAGACAATTTTGAAATAAATTTAAAGCTAAGATTTTTTTCTTGATACAAGTAGTAATTTGACAGTATTGTGTGTATGTGTGTGTGTGTGTGTGTGTTTGTGATTACACGTGTGCAGAGGCATATATATATATATATATATATATATATATATATATATATATATATATATATATATATATATATATATGTATGTATATATATATATATATATATATATATATATATATATATATATATATATATATATATATATATATATATATAATATTGAAGAAAGATTTATATAGACATGGTTGGAGGAATGAGTTGAAGATTAAGGGTTAGAGGAAGACTGTGGGAGATCTAGTGTTGACATCTTATTGTAAATCTTAGAATCAAGTGATCTATGACTGCCTGGTTGAATCTTTTCCACTTCTCTTTGAGGAGGTCTCTGTGGTTTTAGGAATTAGCTGGAGGCTGTTGACGACCCAGGCCTGCTCTCCTAAGCTGGTCCCATAGATGTTCAATGTGACTGAGATCCGGTCAAGCAGATAGTCAGTTCAATCTACATATAACTTCTGTGGCCAGGCTTTCTTACACCAGCCTCGCAAAATACAGTAGATTACTGGGATGTCGTCATTAATTAAGAAATCAGGAACCACAACACCAGTGCAGGCATGGAGAATAGGGAGAATAATGTCATTCCAGTACATTCTGGCATCAATTGGCCCCTGCTGGAACACATGAAGGTCTGGGTGACCCCAACACTCATTCCTGCCCATACCATAATACAGGAACCACCGAAATAGTCCTGCTCAACAATGGCACACTCAGCAAAACATTGCCCACAGGCCCTCCATACCCTATGGTGTGTGTCGTTGGAGGAAACACAAAACCTCCACTCATCAGAGAAGAGTACACATGACCAGGCCAAGATGTTCCAGTCTAAAAGCACAAAACCAAAGGCCAACCTTATATAATGGTGTCTGGGGATTTAAGTCGAAGAGCAACAGCCGGGCATCTTGCATTCAGGCCATCAGCACGCAATCTGTTCCTTTTACTTTGGACAATAACACGAACACCAGTTCTGGCCTAACGCAGGGGTTCTGCCGAGTAGGTGTCCTCAAAAACTGATCCTGAGGAGCAGTTGGAGCACAGGGACGTCCTAAACGTGATCTATCGTGACACAGGTCCTAATTCAGGGGCTTCACCGAGTACAGATCCTCAAATACTGATCCTGACGAGCAGTTGGAGCACAAGGACCTCCTAAATGTGATCTATCGTGATACAGGTCCTAATTCAGGGGCTTCACTGAGCAGAGAGCCTCAAACACTGATCCTCAGGAGCAGCTGGAGCACAAGAACTTCCTGAATGTAATCTATCGTGATACAGGTCCTAATTCAGGGGCTTTGCCGAACAGAGATCCTCAAATAACGACTGAAGCAAAAGTGTCATTCTGAAAATCAGAGAAATCTCTGTTGGAAGTCACTTCTGCAACTCGGGTAATACTAGGTAATTCAAGGCTTAATCACAAACACAAAAAGAGTATTATAAATTCATGTAACTAGTGTTGATATCTACTACTAACTTAGATGTCAAATGTATGTAATTTCGAAAGGAAAATACTTTAAAAATCATTGAAAATAATTATAAACATCATGATGATATTTTCCTTGATTCCAGTTAGTTTCTGCAAATATATTTGTAAATGGAAGAAAGAGTAATTCTGAACATAGAATGGTCTATGAAAATATACATTTTAAGGCTTCATTTTCCGGTGTGAATATATCCTTAGCAACAGCTAGACCCAAATTAGATGTGCACATTCTTATGGACTTGAGGGACCCTCATGAATGGCATGGACGAGGGACAGGATTATGCCCAAGAGGCTGATACTATATGCATAAGATCGGCATCCTATTAATCTCTCCATTAAGCTAGAACCAGGGAGGACCAGGCAAAGGCTGCTGATGACTCGGCAGGTAGACCTGTAGGCTAGTCCCCGAAGCCCCAGTCCCTAGATCACAAGGATGGTGACGTTACAGACACTACTAGAAGCTATCGAGCTCAAGCAGATCTTGAACTCTCGTCCAATAGATTGACGAGCAGGGGCGTTTTAAATAAGCTACCATAAGCCAAGTAGGTAATATCACCTAAAAATAGATGCTTGCAATAACAAATTAATTGTAGATTTGAATAAAAGAAGTAACAAAGTGTAGGAATTTTCATACAACTGTGTAAGTCTAAAGGACAGATTATATTTATGTGAATGCGTGCTTCACGATTCATAATGGATACCAATGCAACTATAAACTTGGTATCACCTCCTACTCATCTTACTACCAAGTAAAAAAAAAAACTCTAATTATACCTACTGAGCCTAAGGTGATGCATACATGATGCTTCGCAGGTAGTATTAGCCGAAAATGTACGCTAACGATAACCTTCTTCTAGAAACTTCAAAAATATCTTTCATTGAAGGACCTGGAAAAGACTTTGTCCAGACAGATGCAGATGTCATTGAATCAGAGGAGAAATATGTATAACTGCATATGTAATTGATTCATAGCAAGTAACCAAGACGTCCATGACTGTGGTTTCAGTTCATCCCTGACCCAGCAATTCAGAGAAGACCTATTGAAATCTCTTATCAGGAGTACCTGAAGGGAGGTATATAGGCAAATATAAGCAGCCACTATTTCGTTGATTTATATATATATATATATATATATATATATATATATATATATATATATATATATATACACACACATATATATATATATATATATATATATATATATATATATATATATATATATATATATATATATATATATATATACACACACACACACATATATATATATATATATATATATATATATATATATATATATATATATATATATATATATATATATATATATATATATCACTTTCTAAGTGGGGATACATTAATGTCACGAAAGTGTTTGTATAACGCCATGATCAGCAAATCTGTATCTGCCAGGGCTACCCATACTAGGTTGGTTTGCTCTAAGCGATCAAATGAAAGTTTCCCATCATCACCAATCCACATTGGCCAGCGTTGTCATGAAAACTGGCCAAACCCAACGTGAATAAAGACATGTCTGAGGTCTTTGTACTGCAGTGGATTAGAAATGGCTACCCTTGTTATCGTTGCGAGTATATATATATATATATATATATATATATATATATATATATATATATATATATATATATATATATATATATATATATATATGTATAAGAAGAAGTTTTGGAAAGAAGTGAAGAGAGTAAGGAAGGCCGGCGCAAGAATTGAAGAGACAGTGAAAGATGGAAATGGAAGGTTGTTAAAAGGAGAGGAGGCAAGGAAAAGGTGGGCGGAATATTTTGAAAGTTTGCTGAATGTTGAGGATGATAGGGAGGCAGATATAATTGCTGTTCCAGGTGTTGAGGTGCCAGTGATGGGAGATGAGAATGAGAGAGAGATTACAATAGAGGAAGTGAGGAGAGCACTAGATGAAACGAGAGTAGGAAAAGCATCTGGTATGGATGGTGTGAAAGCTGAGATGTTGAAGGAAGGGGGTGTGACTGTACTTGAATGGTTGGTGAGATTGTTTAATGTGTGTTTTGTGTTGTCAATGGTACCAGTAGATTGGGTCTGTGCATGTATTGTACCACTATATAAGGGAGATGTGCATGAGTGTTGTAATTCAAGAGGTATTAGTTTGTTGAGTGTAGTTGGAAAAGTGTATGGTAGAGTACTGATTAATAGGATTAAGGATAAAACAGAGAATGCAATCTTGGAAGTACAGGGTGGTTTTAGAAGAGGTAGGGGTTGTATGAATCAGATTTTTACAGTTAGGCAGATATGCGAGAAATATTTAGCAAAAGGTAAGGAGGTGTATGTTGCGTTTATGGATCTGGAGAAAGCATATGATAGAGTTGATAGGGAAGCAATGTGGAATGTGATGAGGTTATATGGAGTTGGTGGAAGGTTGTTGCAAGCAGTGAAAAGTTTCTACAAAGGTAGTAAAGCATGTGTTAGAATAGGAAATGAAGTGAGCGATTGGTTTCCGGTGAGAGTGGGGCTGAGACAGGGATGTGTGATGTCGCCGTGGTTGTTTAACTTGTATGTTGATGGAGTGGTGAGAGAGGTGAATGCTCGAGTGCTTGGACGAGGATTAAAACTGGTAGGCGAGAATGATCATGAATGGGAGGTAAATCAGTTGTTGTTTGCGGATGATACTGTACTGGTAGCAGACACAGAAGAGAAGCTTGACCGACTAGTGACAGAAATTGGAAGGGTGTGTGAGAGAAGGAAGTTGAGAGTTAATGTGGGTAAGAGTAAGGTTATGAGATGTACGAGAAGGGAAGGTGGTGCAAGGTTGAATGTCATGTTGAATGGAGAGTTACTTGAGGAGGTGGATCAGTTTAAGTACTTGGGGTCTGTTGTTGCAGCAAATGGTGGAGTGGAAGCAGATGTACGTCAGAGAGTGAATGAAGGTTGCAAAGTGTTGGGGGCAGTTAAGGGAGTAGTAAAAAATAGAGGGTTGGGTATGAATGTAAAGAGAGTTCTATATGAGAAAGTGATTGTACCAACTGTGATGTATGGATCGGAGTTGTGGGGAATGAAAGTGATGGAGAGACAGAAATTGAATGTGTTTGAGATGAAGTGTCTGAGGAGTATGGCTGGTGTATCTCGAGTTGATGGGGTTAGGAACGAAGTGGTGAGGGTGAGAACGGGTGTAAGAAATGAGTTAGCGGGTAGAGTGGATAAGAATGTGTTGAGGTGGTTTGGCCATGTTGAGAGAATGGAAAATGGCTGTCTGCTAAAGAAGGTGATGAATGCAAGAGTTGATGGGAGAAGTACAAGAGGAAGGCCAAGGTTTGGGTGGATGGATGGTGTGAAGAAAGCTCTGGGTGATAGGAGGATAGATGTGAGAGAGGCAAGAGAGCGTGCTAGAAATAGGAATGAATGGCGAGCGATTGTGACGCAGTTCCGGTAGGCCCTGCTGCTTCCTCCGGTGCCTTAGATGACCGCGGAGGTAGCAGCAGTAGGGGACTCAGCAGTATGAAGCTTCATCTGTGGTGGAAATGTGGGAGGTTGGGCTGTGGCACCCTAGCAGTACCAGCTGAACTCGGCTGAGTCCCTGGTTAGGCTGGAGGAACGTAGAGAGTAGAGGTCCCCTTTTTTGTTTTGTTTCTTGTTGATGTCGGCTACCCCCCAAAATTGGGGGAAGTGCCTTTGGTATATATATATATATATATATATATATATATATATATATATATATATATATATATATATATATATATATATATATATATATATATATACAGGGACGCAAAGGTTAACAATCAACTCAATTTCTTATAATTTTTATAGAAATATACATTCTCTCTCTCTCTCTCTCTCTCTCTCTCTCTCTCTCTCTCTCTCTCTCTCTCTCTCTCTCTCTCTCTCTCTCACTCAATTGCAAAGGATATGTTTTAGTATATGTACCTATTTTCCTAATATCTGAAAAATAAACTGTCAAAAATACCTTCAACGTAATGGATTTCTCAGGCAAGATTTCAATTTTCAAAAAATAAACAACACAAGATGAATTCGATCAGGGAAATTGTTAAAATTATTTATCTAATTAACCATCAAAGAAAACAAGAATTTCATCACCATATTCACTATTTAAAGTGCATGATATATTCATAAAACTATATAGAAATAACTTTGATTTGCCTTTGCTTACAAAACTGTTAACAAAACTTTAGATCAATATGAAAAAATGCATTCTTGAGCCGGTAGATGAGTACCGTATAAGCATAAGTATCGTATAAGTATAATATGGGCTTCATTTATTACCTATTTGTGCAATAACTGAAATATAATATCTATTATATTAAAGGTTTTATTCTATATATTCATTCGAAAGAAAGTACCAAAATAAAATTTTCCAATGGTATTTCATGAACTGGCATTTGGCTCTTTTACCTAGTTGAAAGAGCAAACCACTATTCCCTAACAGTTTTCCAGAATGGCGTGTTCCTATTGGGTAAGGACTGTGTTTCTTTGCCTTTGCCCGAAAGGAGCGTCCCTATTGACTAATTTCCTTACCGTTGCCCGAATGGAGTGTTCCTATTGGCTAAGGACATTGAAAGGTAACTCCCAATTCGTTCCTTATAGCCGAATTTTCTTACCAATATTTTACTTCTAAAATGACCTCACTGAGGCCATCTATTAGGACCTTTAGGAACATGGCCAAGTTCACTAAACCAACTGAAAATTTATCGTATTTTTTATCTAAAAATACGTGTAAAGTATTTATTACATATAATAGTTGAATAAAATATGAAATGAATATATTTTACACAATAAGAATGTCTAGATAAACATTATCTTGATATTTATGAAATAATCTTAAAGAGAAATACTCGTATACAGTTTTGGCAAAATTTATTTAGCACCTCAGGAGGGGGTCCAGAATTGCCAACAAATTAATTAGGTAGAATTTTTCATTTAGAGAAATTTGAAAGTCACTTGGATGATATAGTAAGTGGAACATATATATTTTCAGAATTTAATTTCATCGCCCTGCTAAAGAGGTTGTGGATGAAATATTTAGCCTGATTGCTTTTCTTTCAAAGTAAATAGGTTGGCTACTCATATCACTGAGTGGACAAGGATATAAACATTATATTCTTTTAGCTTTTAACTTATATAACAACATAATATTTACAAACAAAATTGTGAGTTCAATTAACTATTAACACTTTCTATTTCTATATATGAAGACAATTCAGTGATAAAGGCATTAATCAAGACATATAGTTCTTCACAAACCCTTTAATCTATATTCGAAAGGAACAACCTGCAAACGAGACTATATCAGAACAGCCAAGAATATTGTTAGTATGTCTTCAATTATGGAGGAACTCGACATATTAAGCATTATTAAATTTACATTATACTTCATTTAGATTTTTATGTTCAATTAGAATAAGTATTAAAAGGTTTACCATTTCATTTTTCTCAACATTTTAAGGTTGGCAATCTTGATTTGTAAGAAATCTCCTATCTAGAACGTAGTATTTTCCTTTTGAAATTGGCTATTTAATAGAACGTATATTTCACAATCTAATGATATGTTTATGATCATGAAGATATATTGTTACCATTTTGTCAGAAACTATAAAATAAGATCAATTTCTCATGCATGAAAAATAGATGGACTTAGGAAGTCACTCAATGGAAAAAGTATGGTATATTTCTCTCAAAAAACAATAAAGAAATTCTATAGGTAAATGTGCATCAGCATTCTAATATTATGTTGAAATTCTTCAAATAATAGAAACAAATTCTGAATTATTTTGAACGTTATTCAAAGGTTTAAAGTATATTCAGGAACAAAGTTCTGGTATCACTGAAAATGGAGGAATCTATACCAAAGGAATACCAGAGTTTCCAATTATCTACGTTACTATATACAAATATATGGTAATTATAACCCAATATAAAATATAAAGAGAAAAATGTGGAAGTAAAGCGCAAGGTACGTGAGGCAAAGAGGGCAGCTAACCTGAGGTGGGGTCAGGGATTGGGTCATTCATATGAAGAGAATAAGAAGAAGTTTTGGAAAGAAGTGAAGAGAGTAAGAAAGGCTGGCTCAAGAATTGAAGAGACAGTGAAAGATGGAAATGGAAGGTTGTTAAAAGGAGAGGAGGCAAGGAAAAGATTGGCGGAATATTTTGAAAGTTTACTGAATGTTGAGGATAATAGGGAGGCAGATATAATTGCTGTTGCAGGTGTTGAGGTGCTAGTGATGGGAGATGAGAATGAGAGAGAGATTATAATAGATGAAGTGAGGAGAGCACTAGATGAAAAGAGAGTAGGAAAAGCGTCTGGTATGGATGGTGTGA
The DNA here is from genome assembly GCF_036898095.1 of Palaemon carinicauda. Lineage (NCBI taxonomy): Eukaryota > Metazoa > Arthropoda > Malacostraca > Decapoda > Palaemonidae > Palaemon > Palaemon carinicauda. Next base: position 64,832,171 of record NC_090744.1, on the reverse strand, counting down.
GAGCTAAGATGTTGAAGAAAGGGGGTGTGACTGTACTTGAATGGTTGGTGAGATTGTTTAATATGTGTTTTGTGTTGTCAATGGTAAAAGTAGATTGGGTTTGTGCATGTATTGTACCACTATATAAGGGTAAGGGAGATGTGCATGAGTGTTGTAATTCAAGAGGTATTAGTTTGTTAAGTGTAGTTGGAAAAGTGTATGGTAGAGTAATGATTAATAGGATCAAGGATAAAACAGAGAATGCAATCTTAGAAATACAGGGTGGTTTTAGAAGAGGTAGGGGTTGTATGAATCAGATTTTTACAGTAAGGCAGATATGCGAGAAATATTTAGCAAAAGGTAAGGAGGTGTATGTTGCGTTTATGGATCTGGAGAAAGCATATGATAGAGTGATAGGGAAGCAATGTGGAATGTGATGAGGTTATATGGAGTTGGTGGAAGGTTGTTGCAAGCAGTGAAAAGTTTCTACAAAGGTAGTAAAGCATGTGTTAGAATAGGAAATGAAGTGAGCGATTGGTTTCCGGTGAGAGTGGGGCTGAGACAGGGATGTGTGATGTCGCCGTGGTTGTTTAACTTGTATGTTGATGGAGCGGTGAGAGAGATGAACGCTCGAATGCTTGGACGAGGATTGAAACTGATAGACGAGAATGATCATGAATGGGAGGTAAATCAGTTGTTATTTGCAGATGATACTGTACTGGTTGCAGACGCGGAAGAGAAGCTTGGCCGATTAGTGACAGAATTTGGAAGGGTGTGTGAAAGAAGGAAGTTGAGAGTTAATGTGGGTAAGAATAAGGTTATGAGATGTACGAGAAGGGAAGGTGGTGCGAGGTTGAATATCATGTTGAATGGAGAGTTACTTGAGGAGGTGGATCAGTTTAAGTACTTGGGGTCTGTTGTTGCAGCAAATGGTGGAGTGGAAGCTGATGTACGTCTGAGAGTGAATGAAGGTTGCAAAGTGTTGGGGCAGTGAAGGGAGTGGTAAAGAATAGAGGGTTAGGCATGAATGTAATGAGAGTTCTGTATGAAAAAGTGATTGTACCAACTGTGATGTATGGATCGGAGTTGTGGGGGAATGAAAGTGACGGAGACAGAAATTGAATGTGTTTGAGATGAAATGCTGCAGACTGGTACATTGCTTGCAACATTGCATACGTTCAGGGATTGGACAAAATAACCTTTTGAATACAGGAACAAATTACTCAGTGCACGATGCAATATGTAAGGGATACGACCATAGAAGCTGTATATATGTGAAGTTATCTGAAGGTAAAACCTCCTCAAAGTTGAATTATAATATTCAAAATCGTTGAATATATAACTAACTCAGCATTATATCCCCTTTACATTATTATTATTATTATTATTATTATTATTATTATTATTATTATTTGCTAAGCTACAGCCCTAGTTGGAGAAGCAAGATGCTATAAGCCCAAGGGCTCCAACGGGGACAAATAGCCCAGTGAGGAAAGGAAATAAGGAAATAAATAAACGATCTGATAAATAATGAACAATTAGAATAAAATAATTTAAAAACAGTAATTACATCAAAACAGATATTTCATAAATAAACTATAAAAAGACTTATGTCAGCCGGTTCAATTCATAGGTAACAAATATATCTAATGAATAGGCTATTGAAATACATAACATATTTCATTGATAAGCCTAATGGCTGGGCTCACGTATAAGCCTATCTGATTTCAAGTGAATCCTTCTAATTTGTCATCATATTTGGCAGCATCTGGCAACTGGTTTTCAAGGTTTAAAGGTCACTCCCGAATACCAAAGACAAGGGACAGTGACAAACTCCAGCCAAGCTAGAACCAGGGAGGGCTGATGACTCACCAGGTAAACACATAGGCTGCCCCAAACCCCATTCTTAATTAATTCCCAAGGATAGCAAGGTTGTAGACATAACAAGAGACTATAGAGTTTAAGCTGGTCTCGAACTTTAGTCCAGCAGAACGCCAGGCAGGGACGTTTTCAATAGGCCAGCACAACCATAGCCTTACGAGTATTATTATTATTATTATTACTTGTTAAGCTACAACCCTAGTTGGAAAAGCAAGATGCTATGCCCCTGGGCTCCAACAGGGAAAATAGCCCAGTAAGGAAAGGAAACAAGGAAATAAGGTAAGTGATTAACAATTAAGATATAATATTCTAAGAACAGTAACAATACTAAAATAGATATTTCATATATAAACTACAAAATCCGTAACAAAAGAAGAGGAAGAGAAGTAAGTTAGAGTAATCTCTCTCTCTCTCTCTCTCTCTCTCTCTCTCTCTCTCTCTCTCTCAGACCCTGCACTCCTGTGTGCATCTCTCTTTCTATTATATTTATCTTTTATTGTATCATTAATCAATTTTACTTACAAACTAACGATACCCCCATCTGTTGTACAGATGGAAGATGGGCCAAATCTCGATGGATAAGGTAAATAATGTCAAACTATTAGTCTGTCTCAAAGAAGTAAAACTTCTTTCCTGATGTTATCCATCATCATCTCCTCCCACGCCTATTGACGCAAAGGGCCTACATTCATCATCTCCAGTTTTATGCTTCATAGTCCTCAGCCATGTAGGCCTGGGTCTTCCAACTCTTCTAGTGCCTTGCGGAGCCCAGTTTGGTGAACTAATCTTTCTAGGAGAATACGAAGAGCACGCCCAAACAATTCACTAAGATTAAGCTGGGATAAAAAGTGCGAATGGTTGTGAAGTTTTTACAAGTAATTTTAAAATTTCATTATCATATAGGTGGGATAATAAGGGAATTCCAGTTTCTTTTTTTTTTTTTTTTTTTTTTTTTTTTTTTTTTTTACCAAATACGCACTACAACTGTTTTGAAAATGATCTTGTTCAATTGGTTCTGTTCAATAGACAGCGATTTTTGTTCTTAGTTTTTTGTACTTCGTCCTTCGTTTTAAAGTAAAGCTCTCTCCACTGAACCATCCGTCCATTGTCATAAGCTTTACGTCTTTTGTCCATTCATTTCAAAATTCTTGTCATCATCCAGGGTTTATTGCTATCGCATATTCGTTGTGTTTTCTCAGGAAAACCTCTCTCGTGTTGTTCGTAACCGTATTGACATTTTTGCGGCTTCATCTGCGTTTTCAGTCATTCAAGTTTCCGTCCATTCATACGGTACAGTCCACTGGCCGAACTCTGGCTGACAAATCTCGGGAGGACCCAAATAGTCTGGTCTGGTGAGAGGGAGAACCAGGTTTTGGGTAAGGTTCGGTGACAACGCACTTTATTATTATTATTATTATTATTATTATTATTATTATTATTATTATTATTATTATTACTAGCCAAGCTACAACCCTAGTTGGAAAAGCAAGATGCTATAAGCCCAAGGGCTCCAACAGGGAAAAGTAGCCCAGTGAGGGAAGGGAATGAGGAAATAAATAAATGATGAGAACAAATTAACAATAAATCAATCTACAAACAGTAACAACGTCAAAACAGATATGTCATATATAAACTACAAAAAAAGACTTGTGTCTTCCTGTTCAACGTAAAAACATTTGTTGCAACTTTGAACTTTTGAACTGTTCCCTCCGCAAAATAAGTTTGCGGGAACTCCGTCGCCTAATAGATAGCTGCAAAGCTTCTAAGCTTAAACCTATCACTGTAATTAGGCTTATGTTACATGTACCATAAACAATATCATTAATACAATTCTTAATCTTTATTTTTTCCATTTACCGTGAAATCACATAGAATAACATCTTGCTATCATGACATTGTCATTAGTTCTTTAATACAAAGTAACAATTTCCGTACGATGTTAACAGTTACAAATCAAATAGTAAAAATGAACTTTTTTGCTTGACGGAAACACACCAAAAGTTAGAGAGATTAAATTTAAGTAAGGATGTTAAAAAAAAAGTAGAAAATATGAGGGATATGAATGATAAAAAAGGAGGAGGTTTGATGATACTTTATAGAAATAGTGACAGTCTAGAATTGGAAAAGATAGAAAATAAAAGTAAAGACCTGATGTATGTTTAGTGTAATGCATATAATCATACATTTAGATTATTGTTGGTTTATTTTTCAGCAGGAAATACTGAAGAAGACGAAAGTAGGGATAAGAGAATAAAACAGGAATGTAAAAGAATTATTAGAAATCTAAACGAAGAAGAGGCATTGATGATATTAGAGGATTTTAACGGGCATGTAGGATTTTTAGGATACCAGAATTTAGACAGGAACGGGGAAATGATTCTCGATTGGATGAATGACCATGGGTTAGTCCTATTGAATAGAGATTTAAGTTGTAAAGGGATTTTTACATGAGAAAAATTGCAACAAAATAGTGTAATAGACTACGTGTTAGTAAACGAACAAATGTATAAAAACTTTAGGGAAATGAATATAGACGATGAAAAATTTAACTTTGACATCTCAGATCATAATCTGATCACTATAGAACTGGAATTCATGAGTGACCAGAATAAAAATTTTAATAAAGGAAGATGGGAGGAAGTAAAATACTTTAGGACAGATGAAAATAGTTAATTATTACTTGAAAAGCAGGATGCTATAAGCCCAGGGGGGCTCCAACAGGGAAAATAGTCCAGTGAGGAAAGGAAACAAGGAAAAATAAAATATTTTAAGAACAGCAACAAAACCAAAATAAATATTTCCTATAAACTATAAAAAACTAACAAAAACAAGAAAAAGAGAAATTAGATAGAATAGTGTGCCCGAGTGTACCCTCAATCAAGAGAACTCTAACCCAAGACAGTGGTGCAGAGGCTATGGCACTACCCAAGACTGGAGAACAATGGTTTGATTTTGGAGTGTCCATATCCTAGAAGAGCTGCTTACCATAGCTAAAGAATCTCTTCTACCCTTACCCTTAAGAGGAAAGTAGCCACTGAACAATTAGAGTGTAGCAGTTAACCCCCTTGAGTGAAGAAGAATTGTTTGGTAATCTCAGTGTTATCAGGTGTATGAGGACAGAAGAGAATCTGCAAGGAATAGGCCAGACTATTCTGTGTATGTGTAAGCAAAGTAAATATGCGTAGTATATTGGTATTAGCTTAAGCGATGTGTATCTTCTTCCTGTTGTCAGTACAGCAGTGAAGCTTCAGATGAAGTACTCTGTATTATGGTTGTATTTAGTTTCCTAATATATGATTCCAATTCAGATTGGAGTTTATAGAATGTCATATTAATTTCTATGCATTCATTTCTTTGATGCAACTCTTACACCACATCTGCCTAGTTGATTTAAACTTGGCATATATTATTATTATTATTATTAGTAGTAGTAGTAGTAGTAGTAGTAGTATTGTTGTTGTTGTTGTTGTTGTTAATAATAATAATAATAATAATAATAATAATAATAATAACAATTATTATTATTATTATTATTATTATTGTTGTTGTTGTTGTTGTTGTTGTTGTTAATAATAATGATAATAATAATCATCATTATTATTATTATATTATTATTATTATTATTGTTGTTGTTGTTGTTGTTGTTGTTAATAATAATAATAATAATAATAATAATAATAATAATAATAATAATAATAATAATAATAACAATTATTATTATTATTATTATTATTATTGTTGTTGTTGTTGTTGTTGTTGTTATCATTACAAGCTAAGCTACAACCCTAGCTGGAGAAGCAAGATGCTATAAGCCCAAGGGCTCCAACAATGAAAAATAGCCCAGTGAGGAAGGAAACAAAGAAATAAATAAACTACAAGAGAAGTAAGAAACAATCAAAATAATATATTTCAAGATCAGTTACAGTATTGAATAAGACCTTTCATATATAAATTAAAAGAATTTAATAAAACAGGAGGAAGAGGAATGAGATAGGATATTATGCCCGAGTGTACCTTCAAGCATAGCCATAAATTGATTCCTGGCCTACAGTAGTAATGTGTTTGCCTAGCG
>NC_090744.1:64816239-64821239 GCF_036898095.1 Palaemon carinicauda | reverse complement strand
TTCCAGCTGTGACCAAGTTGTGGAATGATCTTCCTAATCGGGTGGTTGAATCAGTAGAACTTCAAAAGTTCAAACTCGCAGCAAATGTTTTCATGTTGAACAGGCTTACGTAAGTAATTTTATAGTTTATATATCAAATATCTCTTTTATTGTTGTTAATGTTTTTAAGATATTTCATTTTCATTCTCATTACTTCTGATATCGTTTATTTATTTCCTTATTTCCTTTCCTTACTGGGTTATCTTTCCCTGTTGGAGCCCTTGGGTTTATAGCATCTTGCTTTCCCAACTAGGGTTGCAGCTTAGTTAGTAATAATAATAATAATAATAATAATAATAATAATAATAATAATAATAATAATAATAATAATGATAATAACAATAATAATAATAATAATAATAAATAATAATAAAAATAATAATAATAACAACAACAACAACAACAAAAATAATAATAATAATAATAATAATAATAATAATAATAATAATAATAATAATAATAATAATAATAATAATAATAATAATAATCCCAGCCTTATTCGTAAACTTTCCTATAAAACTTTAACTTCTAAAGACAACGTTATACAGATAATATAAAGCTTTGCATTGAACTCTTTAAATATCATTTACTTTTTAATCTGTCTTTATCTATTTTACTTAATTACTACATGCTTTTTAATTAACATTTTCCTATAAGAGCACACTCGGCTTCTTGATGAAAACAACCGGGATAATTCCTAGTCATTTGAACCGATTGTTTGCTTATATTTTTTCTAGGGTGCTTACCTTTTATCGATACTACCTAATCAGTCTGTTTTAATGATTATTCTAAATAAAAACCTGAGGTTGTATATTCAAATTAATTAGTTAGCTATTGCTTGGATGTAGATGCAACCAAATAATATATACTATATATAAATATAGATATATATGTATATATATGTATGTATATATATATAGATAGATAGATAGATAGATATAGATATATATATATATATATATATATATATATATATATATATATATATATATATGTATATATATATATATATATATATATATATATATATATATATATATATATATATATATATATATATATATATATATATATATAGATAGATAGATAGATAGATATATATATATATATATATATATATATATATATATATACATATATATATATATATATATATATATATATATATATATATATATATATATATATATATATATATATATATATATATATATATATGTATACATATATATATGAGGCTTAATGTACTCACTATCTTTACATAACATTGTCATATATTCTACCATTTGCCGCCGGAAATGAAGCTTAGCTGCTATCACATTTCCAGCAAAATCCCCACTATGAGAATTTCTGTAGAACTGACGGATAATTAATCAGTTGGTATTTCTCAGGGCACTTACTTACAAGTGTCTCAGTTGTTGGATCCCAGTGAACAAATTATCCCACCTCGCAGAAACCTGCCCTTGCGGAACCTCTCTGATCCGAGCTGAACGGGGGAAGCCCACGTTGTGGTGAGTCATTTTTGCTAAGTATGATAATGTAGATGCTGGTTTTGTAAGCGAGTGAGTGAGTTCTTATGTGTGAGAATATATATATATATATATATATATATATATATATATATATATATATATATATATATATATATATATATATATATATATATATATATATATATATATATATATATATATATATATATATATATATATATATATATATATATATATATATATATATATACAGTATATGTGGTGCTACTATAGTGTGGGATCTACCGCCATATGTCGCCTACCCAGGTGGAGTGTGAGGTCTACCGCGTGACGCCGTGACCAGCGTCCCAGAGTCCAGCACTTAACCATCGAACATGTGAACTGCCCAAATCCATCAAATACGTAACTGATCTATTTGTGTCATTCTTAGAAGATGTACGAAGTGTGTATCGCTAGAATAAATGTATGGAAATATATGATAACCTGTTTGATGTACGAAGAGTGTATCGCTAGAATAAATGTATGGAAATATAAGATAACATGATTGATGTACGGAGAGTGTATCGCAGGAATAAAAGTATGGAAATATATGATAACCTGTTTGATGTACGGAGAGTGTATCGCTAGAATAAATGTATGGAAATATATGATAACATGATTGATGTACGGAGAGTGTATCGCTGGAATGAATGTATGGAAATATAAGATAACCTGTTTGATGTACGGAGAGTGTATCGCTAGAATAAATGTATGGAAATATATGATAACATGATTGATGTACAGAGAGTGTATCGCAGGAATAAAAGTATGGAAATATATGATAACCTGTTTGATGTACGGAGAGTGTACCGCAGGAATAAAAGTATGGAAATATATGATAACCTGTTTGATGTACGGAGAGTGTATCGCAGGAATAAAAGTATGGAAATATATGATAACCTGTTTGATGTACGGAGAGTGTATCGCTAGAATAAATGTATGGAAATATATGATAACATGATTGATGTACGGAGAGTGTATCGCTGGAATGAATGTATGGAAATATATGATAACCTGTTTGATGTACGGAGAGTGTATCGCAGGAATAAAAGTATGGAAATATATGATAACCTGTTTGATGTACGGAGAGTGTATCGCTAGAATAAATGTATGGAAATATATGATAACATGATTGATGTACGGAGAGTGTATCGCAGGAATAAAAGTATGGAAATATATGATAACCTGTTTGATGTACGGAGAGTGTATCGCAGGAATAAAAGTATGGAAATATATGATAACCTGTTTGATGTACGGAGAGTGTATCGCAGGAATAAAAGTATGGAAATATATGATAACCTGTTTGATGTACGGAGAGTGTATCGCTAGAATAAATGTATGGAAATATATGATAACCTGTTTGATGTACGGAGAGTGTATCGCAAGAATAAATGTATGGAAATATATGATAACATGATTGATGTACGGAGAGTGTATCGCAAGAATAAATGTATGAAAATATATGATAACATGATTGATGTACGGAGAGTGTATCGCTAGAATAAATGTATGAAAATATATGATAACCTGTTTGATGTACGGAGAGTGTATCGCAAGAATAAATGTATGGAAATATATGATAACCTGTTTGATGTACGGAGAGTGTATCGCAAGAATAAATGTATGGAAATATATGATAACATGATTGATGTACGGAGAGTGTATCGCAAGATTAAATGTATGGAAATATATGATAACATGATTGATGTACGGAGAGTGTATCGCTGGAATGAATGTATGGAAATATATGATAACCTGTTTGATGTAGGGACAGTGTATCAATAGAATAAATGTATGGAAATATATGATAACCTGTTTGATGTACGGAGAGTGTATCGCAGGAATAAAAGTATGGAAATATATGATAACCTGTTTGATGTACGGAGAGTGTATCGCTAGAATAAATGTATGGAAATATATGATAACATGTTGATGTACGGAGAGTGTATCGCAGGAATAAAAGTATGGAAATATATGATAACCTGTTTGATGTACGGAGAGTGTATCGCAGGAATAAAAGTATGGAAATATATGATAACCTGTTTGATGTACGGAGAGTGTATCGCAGGAATAAAAGTATGGAAATATATGATAACCTGTTTGATGTACGGAGAGTGTATCGCTAGAATAAATGTATGGAAATATATGATAACCTGTTTGATGTACGGAGAGTGTATCGCAAGAATAAATGTATGGAAATATATGATAACATGATTGATGTACGGAGAGTGTATCGCAAGAATAAATGTATGAAAATATATGATAACATGATTGATGTACGGAGAGTGTATCGCTAGAATAAATGTATGAAAATATATGATAACCTGTTTGATGTACGGAGAGTGTATCGCAAGAATAAATGTATGGAAATATATGATAACCTGTTTGATGTACGGAGAGTGTATCGCAAGAATAAATGTATGGAAATATATGATAACATGATTGATGTACGGAGAGTGTATCGCAAGATTAAATGTATGGAAATATATGATAACATGATTGATGTACGGAGAGTGTATCGCTGGAATGAATGTATGGAAATATATGATAACCTGTTTGATGTAGGGACAGTGTATCAATAGAATAAATGTATGGAAATATATGATAACCTGTTTGATGTACGGAGAGTGTATCGTAAGAATAAATGTATGGAAATATATGATAACATGATTGATGTACGGAGAGTGTATCGCAGGAATAAAAGTATGGAAATATATGATAACCTGTTTGATGTACGGAGAGTGTATCGCAGGAATAAAAGTATGGAAATATATGATAACCTGTTTGATGTACGGAGAGTGTATCGCTAGAATAAATGTATGGAAATATATGATAACATGATTGATGTACGGAGAGTGTATCGCAGGAATAAAAGTATGGAAATATATGATAACCTGTTTGATGTACGGAGAGTGTATCGCAGGAATAAAAGTATGGAAATATATGATAACCTGTTTGATGTACGGATAGTGTATCGCTAGAATAAATGTATGGAAATATATGATAACCTGTTTGATGTACGGAGAGTGTATCGCAGGAATAAAAGTATGGAAATATATGATAACCTGTTTGATGTACGGAGAGTGTATCGCTAGAATAAATGTATGGAAATATATGATAACATGATTGATGTACGGAGAGTGTATTGCAGGAATAAAAGTATGGAAATATATGATAACCTGTTTGATGTACGGAGAGTGTATCGCAGGAATAAAAGTATGGAAATATATGATAACCTGTTTGATGTACGGAGAGTGTATCGCTAGAATAAATGTATGGAAATATATGATAACCTGTTTGATGTACGAAGAGTGTATCGCTAGAATAAATGTATGGAAATATATGATAACCTGTTTGATGTACGAAGAGTGTATCGCTAGAATAAATGTATGGAAATATATGATAACATGATTGATGTACGGAGAGTGT
>NC_090744.1:64801239-64811239 GCF_036898095.1 Palaemon carinicauda | reverse complement strand
TAGGGTACAATAAACCCTTTTTATTGTACCCTGAAAAGTGTATATTAAAATACCCGAAAGCATTAAAGCTTTTTATCATCTCTTACTGGTTTTTGCTGTATACTAAGTCACGTGATCCTTGTGACATTAAAGCATATATATATATATATATATATATATATATATATATATATATATATATATATATATATATATATATATATATATATATATACATATATATATATATATATATATATATATATATATATATATATATATATATATATATATATATATATATATATATATATATATATATATATATATGTGTGTGTGTGTGTGTGTGTGTGTATATATATATATTACATTTGGGAACTTACACATTTCTTAAATATTGAGAAAATTTGATTTGATATATTTGTTGTTTCTCTTTATACAGGAAGGGGCGTGAAGTGCTTAAGCGATGACAAAGCCACTGAAGTTACAGTTCCACTCCTTCACAAAAGCTGTAAGTAACCTCATTTTACAGCTTCTTCTGCTCTTACAATTACTTCCGTGAATCATACTACACCATGTAACTTATTTGGGTGCTGTTTTGGTATGCGATGTCAAAGTCGTGTTTTTGCTTTGGTATGCGATGTCAAAGTCGTGTTTTTGCTTTGGTATGCGATCTCACCTGTTAGTAAAGATCTCACTTCACTTCACGGCCAAGCAAGAACCATTCGATTATCTAAATATATATATATATATATATATATATATATATATATATATATATATATATATATATATATATATATATATATATATATATATATATATATATATATAGGGAATGAATATCTGAGAAATAATAATTAATCATTGATGTTAGCGTGCGCAGCTCAACATTACCGCTTGCCAGTACATACGGAGTTTGATGTTTTTATTTTTTCTCGCGTGCAAAGCGAACGTACGGCGTAGCAAGAACCATTAGATTTTCCATTATTCTTTCTTTTTTATTTATTTTTTTTTTTTGTTACCTATTAGAAATACTGAGATCGCCTACTAAAAAAGCACCCGTTTTTGTTCATTCAAATTGAAGAATATATCATTACAATCATAAGTTTGATCATACATAAATATTTCATTTTATTTTCAACTGATGTTTTTTCATGGCTAGTATAAAAGAAATCTTCAAAACCAATTAAAATCAAATTTTTTTTGTGCTATGATAGGCAGGTCACCGGCAAAGAAACTGACAATCACGGTGAATAGGGAAGATGATGTCGTCATTGAATTTAGGAAACCTCTCAATTTGACCCAAATGTCATGGCGTCAAGATCCAAAAGAACCCCGCGAGAAGATTAACACGACTGACGAATCAAAACTAATTGTACCACTCGATAAGACGAAGGAGTCTGGTGTCTATTTATTCGAAATGGATAATAACCAACCAGGAGCTTCAAGAGAGTGTGCAGTTGTGATCATTAGGAGGGGTAAGAATTACGTATTTGAGTATTGAAGAAAATAACCCACAATGTATGAAAAAAAAAAAATGAAATTTATTTAGCTTTCAAAGGGACCATCTCCCTTCCTCTTCAGAAAACAAATGGTTACAATTTTTTAAAAAGAAGTACAGAAATAGAAAACCACCGTGAAATGGTGTTTACTATTATTCTTACGAGCCTTTCTGTACCTTTTTTTAAATTTGTTTTTAACCATTTGTTGTTTTCTGAAGATGAGAGCTAAATTAATTTCTTTTTTCATACATTGTGGGTTATTTTATTTATCAGAAATACACGGAAAATTGTGTATGTTAATATATATGAATATAGTTTTTATAAGCTATTGACGTCTATTTAAGTAATGGAACCTAATGCATAGTACATGATATTGTTGACTTATACAATAGAGTATCTATATTCTAGAACCACGGGCGCCATCCGGTGGTCCAAGGACCACTAGTGGTACGTGAAAAAAAAATTGGTGGTCCGCAGAAAAGTTGGGACATTATTTCAATCTTTATGTTTTCTTAAACCTCTTATGGAAACCCTGATACAAATCTCACAGAAGACACAGAGCTCAGTGTTGTCAATTTTGCATTTCAGAGCAAATTAGCATTACAAATCTGAACCAATCATTTAGCAAAAAGAAAAAACTTTGATTAATTAACGCCATCATTAACAAAATAAATCGATCATTATGAATGTGGACTTTTTCCCGGATGTAGTGTGGGCCTGCACAAAACGCCTATCAAATAAAAAGGAATATGTTTTATCAGATTCATAAGCATTTCGATTTCATAGCCAAACAACGCTGAAAGAGTGTTTGCCTCTCGCATGATTTCTGTAGACCAAATTTATATCATTATTTCCAGTCAATTTTTTTCAAAGAAGTACAGAAGTATACAAAGAATATATGGAGTTAACATTTCCTAGAAACAGATGCAGATTATTATTATTATTATTATTAATATCATTATTATTATTATCACTTGCTAAGCTACAACCCTAGTCGGAAAAGCAAGATGCTATAAGACCAAGGACTCCAATAGGGAAAAGATATCCCAGTGAGGAAATGAAATGAGGAAATAGATGAACTACATGACACTTAATGAATTATTCATATGAAATGTGTATGTATGTGCCATAGTTTTCACTGATATCCATGAAATTGCTCAAATACTGTCTTCCTTTTCTCGGTCTTTGTGTTACAGAATGCCCAGCCAACAGGTATGGCGACCAATGCAGCCTTTGGTGCCCCGATTGCATGCACGGAGGTATTTGTGATGCCAAGACTGGAAAATGTGTCTGTCCTCCTGGATTCAAAGGGGAATTGTGTGAAGAAGGTGAGGTCTTATATGTTTTCCTCAGCTTCACTTCAACCAGACGAGTTACAGGAGATGTCTGTTTATTAAATGACTCTTGTATTGCCATTGTAGCTGGAGTTTGTGGGTTACAATACTTCACAGACGCTTGGACTTTCTATACTTAATCTGCTCCATGTTCTAAGCCTTTTGGTTTTAACCTTGTCCCCTTTCTAGTTTTGTGATCTAATTATAGGTGAAAATCACTAGAAGCCAATTCCTTGTTTCTCTCCCTTTCTGACAGCATGTGAAGGGGACCAAATCCTCAACTCGTGTACCATAAATCCAGGGGCAACAAGTAATAGACAGATGTGTTTACCTTCTCCATACGGATGTTCGTGCGCTCCAGGCAAGAAAGGCTACTTGTGCGATGAAGGTAATATTATTATTTTTTTTTTTTTCATTCCTAAAAGCCTCTTTGAACTAACATCCATTACCTACCCACGATCACATTATTATTATTATTATTATTATTATTATTATTATTATTATTATTATTATTATTATTATTATTATTATTATTATTATTAATTATAATATTATTACTATTATTTTTATTATTATTATTATTTTTATTACTATTATAATTATTCCTAATCTTATTATTATTATTATTATTATTATTATTATTATTATTATTATTATTATTATTATTATTATTATTATTATTATTATTATCACTTGCTAAGCTAGAACCCTAGTTGGAAAAACAGAACGCTATAAGCCAAGTGAGCCAACAGGGAAAATAACCCAGTGAGAAGAGGAAATAATGAAAAACTACAACAGAAGTTTAAGAACAATAATAACATTAAAATAAATCTTTCACATATAAACTATAAATACTTGAAAATAAAAAGAGGAAGAGAAACAACATAGAAAAGTGTGCAATAATGATAATTTTTTTTTTTATTATTATTATTCTGAAAAGCCGCTCTGAACTTCATTTTAATGTTGTTACCTTTCTTAAAATATTTCATTTTTCCATGTTTCCTTTCCTCACTACGGTTTTTTCCTTGTTGGGGCTCATCCTGCTTTTCCAACTAGGGTTGTAGCTTAGCAAGTAATAATAATAATAATAATAATAATAATAATAATAATAATAATAATAATAATAATAATAATAATAATAATAATTAACGTCCTTTGCGTACTTACGATCACATAATACGCCTTATGAAATACGCTGAAGATATTAATATTAATCTCTGGCACCGTCGTTCAATTAGTTCGTTATGCATGTTGCATAAGATTTTTCATAATTCTGATCATCCTTTACACTCACATCTTCCCGGACAGTTCCAGCCTGTTCGTATTACTAGACATGCAGTTCATTCTAATAGTCAGGCCTTCTCCATCATGAGGCTCAATACTACGCAGTATTCTAGAAGTTTAATTCCAGCTGTGCCCAAGTTGTGGGATGATCTTCCTAATATGGTAGTTGGATCGGGAGAATTTCAAAAGTTTACTTCCCATATAGCTTATTTATTTCCTTATTTCCTTCCCTCCCTGGCCTACTTTCCCTGTTGGAGCCGTTGGGTTTATAGCATCCTGCTTTTCCAACTAGGGTTGTAGCTTAGCTAGTAATAATGATAATAAGACTTCAACTTCTCTTGAATTCATGTACGTAAGAATTCATGAATATTATGCGTGTGTGCGTGTGTGCACATCCATCTAAATATTTGACAGTCATTTTGGATGGGTTGCGTACACTAGTATTAATATATTCAGCTATTTGTGAATTGTATATTTTATGGACACTTTTGAGTAATTATTCAAATTTCAATTTGGTATATATTTCTAATATATGCTGGCATCACGAAATTTTGTTTGGTTGTCTATGTTGACGATGTCAGTTCCAGGTCCTTTAGTGAGGAAACCAGGCTAGTTATTTTTTCAATTCTATAGTTTTTATTATTTTAACTTGTTTCCCATGTGGCAAATTGTTTTAAATAATGAAAAATTAATAGAGGAAAACAATAGCTTTGCATATTATTATTATTATTATTATTATTATTATTATTATTATTATTATTATTATTATTACTTGCTACAACCCTAGTCGGAAAAGCAAGATGCTATAAGCCCATTGGCCCCAACAGGGAAAATAGCCCAGTGAGGAAAGGAAACAAGTGTTGTCAGGTGAATGAGGACAGAGGAGAATCCGTAAAGAATAAGCCAGATTATTCGGTGTATGTGTAGGCAAAGGGAAAGTGAACCGTAACTAGAGAGAAGGATCCAATGCAGTACTGTCTGACCAGTCAAAGGACCACATAACTCTCTAGCGGTAGTATCGTGGTCTTGTAAACAAACCCCTTTTTTCTACTTTTCAGATTGTGAATCAGGTACCTGGGGAGTGAACTGTTTACAGAGATGTAATCACTGTGTGGATGGAACTTGCAACGTTGTGACAGGAGAGTGTTCATCTGGTCGAGAAGATCCCTGTGCTGGAGGTAAGCTGATAAGTTCCCATTATATACCTTTATTGTGGTGGTCTATGTGGTAATGTCTCTGACTGGTGATCACCAGACTGCGGTTCGAGTCCCGCTCAAACTCGTTAGTTCCTTTGGGCGCTGCAACTTAGCCATCCTTGTGAGCCAAGGATGGAAGGTTTTGGGAGAGCCTATTAGACTAACTGCTGAATCATCTGCAGCCATTGCCTGGCCCTCCTTAGTTCTACCTTGGGTGGAAAGGGGGCATGGGCGCTGAACATATGTATGTATGGTCAGTCTCCAGGCCATTTTCCTGCTTGATAGGGTAATTTTATTTATTTTTCTTAAAATGAAAGGATAATATTTTTTTAACTTATTTTGCTTGAAGTTAAAAGCGAAAATATTCCTCAACTTACAAACTTTATAGGTTCCAAGAAGCTGTTTGCAAGTCAAATGTTTGTAAGTCGAATGTTTGCAAGTCGAATGTTTGTAAGTCGAATGTTTGCAAGTCGAATGTTTGTAAGGTGAATGTTTGCAAGTCGAATGTTTGTAAGTCGAATGTTTGCAAGTCGAATGTTTGTAAGTCGAATGTGTGCAAGTCGAATGTTTGTAAGTCGAATGTTTGCAAGTCGAATGTTTTGCAAGTCGAATGTTTGCAAGTCGATTGTTTTGCAAGTCGAATGTTTGCAAGTTGAATGTTTTTGCAATTCGAATGTTTTTCAGTCGGATGTTTGTAAGTCGAATGTTTGCGAGTCGAATGTTTGTCAGTTGAATGTTTGTAAGTCGAATGTTTGCAGGTCGAATGTTTTGCAAGTCTGTTTGTCAGTCGAATGTTTGTAAGTCGAATGTTTTGCAAGTCTGTTTGTGAGTCGAATGTTTGTAAGTCGAATGTTTGGAAGTCGATTGTTTTGCAAGTCGAATGTTTGAAAGTTGAATGTTTGCAAGTCGAATGTTTTTGCAAGTCGAATGTTTTTCAGTCGAATGTTTGCGAGTCGAATGTTTGTCAGTCAAATGTTTGTAAGTCGAATGTTTGCAGGTCGAATGTTTTGCAAGTCTGTTTGTAAGTTGAATGTTTGTAAGTAGAATGTTTGTAAGTCGTATTTTTTGCAAGTCTGTTTGTGAGTCGAATGTTTGCAAGTCGAATGTTTTGCAAGTCTGTTTGTGAGTCGAATGTTTGTAAGTCGAATGTTTTGCAAGTCTGTTTGTGAATCGAATGTTTGTAAGTCGAATGTTTTGCAAGTCTGTTTTGTAAGTCGAATGTTTGTAAGTCGAATGTTTTACAAGTCTATTTGTGAGTCGAATCTTTGCAAGTCGAATGTTTGTAAGTCGAATGTTTTGCAAGTCTGTTTGTGAGTCAAATGTTTGTAAGTCGAATGTTTTGCAAGTCTGTTTGTGAGTCAAATGTTTGTAAGTCGAATGTTTTACAAGTCTGTTTGTGAGTCGAATGTTTGCAAGTCGAATGTTTGTAAGTCGAATTTTTTGCAAGTCTGTTTGTGAGTCAAATGTTTGTAAGTCGAATGTTTTGCAAGTCTGTTTGTGAGTCAAATGTTTGTAAGTCGAATGTTTTACAAGTCTGTTTGTGAGTCGAATGTTTGTAAGTCGAATGTTTTACAAGTCTGTTTGTGAGTCGAATGTTTGCAAGTCGAATGTTTGTAAGTCAAATGTTTTGCAAGTCTGTTTGTGAGTCGAATGTTTGTAAGTCGAATGTTTTGCAAGTCTGTTTGTGAGTCGAATGTTTGTAAGTCGAATGTTTGTATGTCGAATGTTTTACAAGTCTGTTTGTGAGTCGAATGTTTGCAAGTCGAATGTTTGTAAGTCGAGTGTTTTGCAAGTCTGTTTGTGAGTCAAATGTTTGTAAGTCGAATGTTTTGCAAGTCTGTTTGTGAGTCAAATGTTTGTAAGTTGAATGTTTTACAAGTCTGTTTGTGAGTCGAATGTTTGCAAGTCGAATGTTTGTAAGTAGAATTTTTTGCAAGTCTGTTTGTGAGTCGAATGTTTGTAAGTCGAATGTTTTGCAAGTCTGTTTGTGAGTCGAATGTTTGTAAGTCGAATGTTTTACAAGTCTGTTTGTGAGTCGAATGTTTGTAAGTCAAATGTTTTACAAGTCTGTTTGTGAGTCGAATGTTTGCAAGTCGAATGTTTGTAAGTCGAATGTTTTGCAAGTCTGTTTGTGAGTCGAATGTTTGTAAGTCGAATGTTTGTATGTCGAATGTTTTACAAGTCTGTTTGTGAGTCGAATGTTTGTCAGTCGAATGTTTGTAAGTCGAATGTTTGCAGGCCGAATGTTTGTCAGTCAAATGTTTGTAAATCGAATGTTTGCAGGTCGAATGTTTTGCAAGTCTGTTTTGTAGGTTGAATGTTTATAAGTTGAATGTGTCGAATTTTTTGCAAGTCTGTATGTGAGTCCAATGTTTGTAAGTCGAATGTTTTGCAAGTCTGTTTGTGAGTCGAATGTTTGCAAGTCAAATGTTTGTAAGTCGAATGTTTGCAGGTCGAATGTTTTGCAAGTCTGTTTGTGAGTCGAATGTTTGTAAGTCGAATGTTTGCAAGTCGAATGTTTTTGCAAGTTGAATGTTTTTTTAGTCGAATGTTTGTAAGTCGAATGTTTGCGAGTCGAATGTTTGTCAGTCGAATGTTTGTAAGTCGAATGTTTGCAGGTCGAATGTTTGTCAGTCAAATGTTTGTAAGTCGAATGTTTGCAGGTCGAATGTTTTGCAAGTCTGTTTTGTAAGTTGAATGTTTATAAGTTGAATGTGTCGAATTTTTTGCAAGTCTGTTTGTGAGTCCAATGTTTGTAAGTCGAATGTTTTGCAAGTCTGTTTGTGAGTCGAATGTTTGCAAGTCAAATGTTTGTAAGTCGAATGTTTGCAGGTCGAATGTTTTGCAAGTCTGTTTTGTAAGTTGAATGTTTATAAGTTGAATGTGTCGAATTTTTTGCAAGTCTGTTTGTGAGTCCAATGTTTGTAAGTCGAATGTTTTGCAAGTCTGTTTGTGAGTCGAATGTTTGCAAGTCAAATGTTTGTAAGTCGAATGTTTGCAGGTCGAATGTTTTGCAAGTCTGTTTTGTAAGTTGAATGTTTATAAGTTGAATGTGTCGAATTTTTTGCAAGTCTGTTTGTGAGTCGAATGTTTGTAAGTCTGTTTGTGAGTCGAATGTTTTGCAAGTCGAATGTTTGTAAGTCGAATGTTTTGCAAGTCGAATGTTTGTAAGTCGAATGTTTTGCAAGTCGAATGTTTGCAAGTCAAATTTTTGCAAGTCGAATGTTTGTAAGTCAAATGTTTGCAAGTCGAATGTTTGTAAGTCAAATGTTTGCAAGTCGAATGTTTGTCAGTCGAATGTTTTGTAAGTCTGTTTTGTGAGTCGAATGTTTGCAAGTCGAATGTTTGTAAGTCGAATGTTTGCAAGTCGAGTTTTTGTAAGTCGAATATTTGCAAGTCGATTGTTTTACAAGTCGAATGTTTGTAAGTTGAATGTTTGTAAGTCAAGTGTTTGCAAGTCGAATTTTTTGCAAGTCGAATGTTTGCAAGTCAAATGTTTGCAAGTCGAGTGTTCGTAAGTTGAAATCTCTATGTATGTTTCAGGCCCCAAAGGATACCTCCGTTTCCGACAGGAACCGGACGTTAAACCGGATGAGGATCAGGTAACCGTATCCTTTGTGAAGGAATTTGATGGGGAAGAACCAATTTCGAGCGACATAACCTATCGAGTAGCTATTTGGGTAAGTTATAACCTTACATATAAACCTTTTTTTATTCATATATATAAAGAGTTCAAATGTAGAACTTTAAACTTTTGTTGAACAGACTGGCATAAGTCTCTTTTTATAGTTTATATATGAAATATTTGTTTTAATTTTGTTACTTTTATTGAAATATTTTATTTTAATTGTTCAATACTTCCCTTGTAGTTTATTTATTTCCTTAGTTCCTTTCCTCACTGGGCTATAGTCGCTGTTGGAGCCTTGGGCTTATAGCATTCTGCTTTTCCAAGTAGGGTTGTAACTTAGCTTATAATAATAATAATAATAATAATAATAATAATAATAATAATAATAATAATAATAATAATAATAATAATGATTCCTTCGATCAAAGGCATCATTTTCCACCTAACCGCTTCTCTCCTTATCCTCCTTCACCTAATCCTAATCCTAATTCTAATTCTAATTCTAATTCTAATTCTCTGCCTCCCACTTGATCTTCTCCCCTTTAGAGTTATCATGAATTATGTATGTATGTATGTATGTATGAATGTATGTATGTATACATGTATTTATTCCTTTGCAGCAGGAGGATGGCCAAAGCATGAACAATATGACCACCTTTAAAGTAAAGAATTCCATATCTTCGACTAAAATGTCAGTAGAAATACAAGGCCTAGCACCAACCACCAACTACTATGCTGCTGTCGTGGTAAAGTTCTCATTAAATGACACAGTGTGCGAGATTGACGGGACCTTAAGGGGAGAGCGGATTCAGAAGAAATTGTTCACTATCATATGCCCTAAAGGTAAAAGCAATTCACATTGATATTTCTAGTATTGTAAGTGATTCTGTCATTTAAGATATTGAAAAAGTTTTAAACATTAAATCCATTAAAGTATGGCTTATCAATCTTACTGGCTCCATGAGAAACTCGAAACTAAATTTGAAGAAGATAGTTGTGGTTAGTTAAACATTAAATCCAGTAAAGTATGGCTTTTCAATCTTACTTGCTCCATGAGAAGAAACTTGAAATTAA
>NC_090744.1:64776239-64786239 GCF_036898095.1 Palaemon carinicauda | reverse complement strand
ACAGGCATGCCAGCCGGGTACCTTAAACACTTCTCTAAGACATGTCCACAAATAGATTTTAGGTTTATTTCTGTAAACAAGTTTAAAATTGGATCGTTTTTTTCGTTTTAAAGATCGCCTGCTGACTGTTATTAGATCATTGGTTATTTACATATTTTCATGTCCAAACTGCCAAGTTTGCTATTTGGGAAGCACTTATCCAAGCTTCAAAGTCAGGACCGAAAATCATATTGGAAAGTCGAGCAGAATGGATCTCCCTGTTAGTAATCCAAAACACTCAGATGTTAGGGAACGTCAGGAAATATGTAAGTTCGTTTCACCAAGTGAGCATTTTAAGATAGTCAATTCTTGCTCTTCAGTGAATCAAGACTATTTAAATCTCTTCACATGGAATATCTTATGCCTGACCTCAATTGCAATACCTCTGCTGTCCCCCTTTTCGTAACATACTGATTTTCTATTCAATTTGTATGTATTTTTGAATAATTCTTTACTTATTTTATGTAAATTTTTATTTGAAATTGTTTTGTTTCTATTATTTTCACTTTAGGTAGCACTGATGATGACATTTAGAATGTCGAAACGTTTGCTATAAATATGTATGTGGCAACATTAGTTTTTTCTGTTTCTCCTGAGAATAAGATTTCCTAGAAACGTCCCCCATATCTCATCTGGCTCAATCATTTTCATGTCTCTTCACCTGAACGGAAGAGCAGGAACAAGTGGTGAACTAATATTGATAATAACCCATTGGTAGACTCTCACAATCATAGAACCAGGCAGGTCCTATATCTTGTTTGCCAAGTAGTTGAGTAGAGTTTAATACAAATTCTTAGTCTTGATCTAGATAACCTAGCCCCTGAGGGGGGGGGGGGAAGCCAGCCTCAACTTGGTTGAGATGGATGTGTGGGGTGACAAGAAGAGAAAAGATACGGAATGAGGTAAATAGGGGTACCACAGGAGTTAGAGAACTATCAGATAAGATCCAAGAAAGTAGACTGAGATGGTATAGTCATTTCATGAAAAGAGATGAACAGTATGTTGGGATAAGAGTGATGGAAACGGAAGTACAGGGAACGAGAAGAAGAGGGAAACCAAAGCGAAGGTGGATGGACTGTATCAAGGATGACCTTCGATCAAAGGGATTAACCGGGGATGAAGTGTGGGACAGAGATAGATGGAGAACGCTGGCCATAAACATCGACCCCACATAGAAGTGGGAAAGGATGCACTCAAAGAAGAAGAAGTCTTGATCTAGATGTTAATCTAACACTGGTGTTTAGTTAGCTCGTTATGCATAATGCATAAGTTTTCATAACTCTAACCATCCTTTGCATTCAGATCTTCCCTGGCAGTACCATCCTGTTCGTAATATTAGGTATACAGTTAATTCTAGTAGCCCTGCCTTCTCCATTATGAGTCACCACACTACACAGTATTCTAACATTTCTATTCTAGCTGTGACCAAGTTGTGGAATGATCTTCCTAATCAGGCAGTTGAATCGGTGGAACGTCAAAAGTTAAAACTTGTTTTTCAAGTGTGCTTTTGTTATGTCCTTACTAAATTGTATGTTTTGGTCTATATTTTATTAATCTGAAAATACAATAAATAATATTTCATCTTATCTTCCATTAGAACCATCGCAGCCCATTAATTTTCTACAGGACAGCAGCTTGTCGTGTAATGCTCAATGGGATGACGAGAACATCCCTTTGTCTGAGGATCTGATCTTTCAAAACGAAGACTACAGCATCAGTGAGAAGGAGCACAAAGTATGTAGGAGCATTGTTCTCGTTAGTCAGTTTTATTCTTTTCATTTAATACATATTTGATTTTTAAGATAAGAAAAATAAACTGAAATAACTAGAACGTCTTCAAAGAGTGACTATTATTCTTTGAGGTATTTCACGATACCTATATTTTCATTAAAGATTATATTTCATCCTCATAATGAAATATGACTATCAAATGTAAGAACAATGCTGACATTGTTTCTCTCAAAGTATGAAGCAATGGTGGACGTGAAAACTGCTACTAAAATCAGTTGCAAAAGATATATATGATTAGTACATAAATCTCTTCCTCTACCTTAAAACAATTGCAAACGTTTCCTTCATAAATACCAAAAAGCAGAAGGGATATTTTTTCTACCTTGCTTATAGATATCATGTTCATTCAGGCAGCTCGATCTATTTCGTCTAATCCAAGTTTAGTCTTTCTTATATGGTTCTTCTTTAAGGGCTGTTTCTTTTTTTTTATCCCTACTCCGTAGGGGAACCCTACTCTCTACAGGACCTACAAGATCAGTATATCGTATACCTTCTTAGGTATTTTGCCTATCCATATCACATTGCAAAACTGGTGTTTACCGAAGCACTTAAAGGACTAAAAATAAAAAGTCTTCCGTTTCTCTTTGTGCGAAATATTTCTCGTTTATAAATGTCCTATTTTGAATTGTTTTATCCCCAACAGATTGAATATTTACGTATTCAAAATCACGTTAATCTCATTGATTTTATTTTCACACATCTCTCTTTTTTTTCAGGAGCAATGCGACTAAGCAGTAAATCATTTAGTCTACCTTCACTGATCTATTGTTGTTGGGTTACCCACTAGATTGTGACCTATTAAAGTTTGGTTACATGTTAGATTATACTTCAGTTACCCATTAGATTGTGACCTATTATAGTTTGGTTACATGTTACATTATAATTCAGTTACCCATTACATTGTGACCTATTATAGTTTGGTTACATGTTACATTGTAATTCAGTTACCCATTACATTGTGACCTATTATATTTTGGTTACATTTTAGATTATAATTCAGTTACCCATTACATTGTGACCTATTATAGTTTGGTTACATTTTAGATTATAATGCAGTTACCCATTAGATTGTGACCTATTATATTTTTGTTACATTTTAGATTATAATTCAGTTACCCATTACATTGTGACCTATTATAGTTTGGTTACATGTTACATTGTAATTCAGTTACCCATTACATTGTGACCTATTATATTTTGGTTACATTTTAGATTATAATGCAGTTACCCATTAGATTGTGACCTATTATATTTT
This sequence comes from Palaemon carinicauda, assembly GCF_036898095.1. Classification (NCBI taxonomy): domain Eukaryota; kingdom Metazoa; phylum Arthropoda; class Malacostraca; order Decapoda; family Palaemonidae; genus Palaemon; species Palaemon carinicauda. The sequence continues at coordinate 64,783,154 of NC_090744.1, read as the reverse complement.
TGTTACATTTTAGATTATAATTCAGTTACCCATTACATTGTGACCTATTATAGTTTGGTTACATGTTACATTGTAATTCAGTTACCCATTACATTGTGACCTATTATATTTTGGTTACATTTTAGATTATAATGCAGTTTCCCATTAGATTGTGACCTATTATATTTTTGTTACATTTTAGATTATAATTCAGTTACCCATTACATTGTGACCTATTATAGTTTGGTTACATGTTACATTGTAATTCAGTTACCCATTACATTGTGTCCTATTATGTTTTGGTTACATTTTAGATTATAATTCAGTTACCCATTAGATTGTGACCTATTATATTTTGGTTACATTTTAGATTATAATTCAGTTACCCATTACATTGTGACCTATTATAGTTTGGTTACATTTTAGATTATAATTCAGTTACCCATTAGATTGTGACCTATTATAGTTTGGTTACATTTTAGATTATAATTCAGTTACCCATTACATTGTGACCTATTATATTTTTGTTACATTTTAGATTATAATTCAGTTACCCATTACATTGTGACCTATTATAGTTTGGTTACATGTTACATTGTAATTCAGTTACCCATTACATTGTGACCTATTATATTTTGGTTACATTTTAGATTATAATGCAGTTACCCATTAGATTGTGACCTATTATATTTTTGTTACATTTTAGATTATAATTCAGTTACCCATTACATTGTGACCTATTATAGTTTGGTTACATGTTACATTGTAATTCAGTTACCCATTACATTGTGACCTATTATATTTTGGTTACATTTTAGATTATAATGCAGTTTCCCATTAGATTGTGACCTATTATATTTTTGTTACATTTTATATTATAATTCAGTTACCCATTACATTGTGACTTATTATAGTTTGGTTACATGTTACATTGTAATTCAGTTACCCATTACATTGTGACCTATTATATTTTGGTTACATTTTAGATTATAATTCAGTTACCCATTAGATTGTGACCTATTATATTTTGGTTACATTTTAGATTATAATTCAGTTACCCATTACATTGTGACCTATTATAGTTTGGTTACATTTTAGATTATAATTCAGTTACCCATTACATTGTAACCTATTATAGTTTGGTTACCTGTTAGATTGTGACCTATTATATTTTGGTTACATTTTAGATTATAATTCAGTTACCCATTACATTGTGACCTATTATATTTTGGTTACATGTTACATTGTAATTCAGTTACCCATTAGATTGTGACCTATTATATTTTTGTTACATTTTAGATTATAATTCAGTTACCCATTACATTGTGACCTATTATAGTTTGGTTACATGTTACATTGTAATTCAGTTACCCATTACATTGTGACCTATTATATTTTGGTTACATTTTAGATTATAATTCAGTTACCCATTAGATTGTGACCTATTATATTTTGGTTACATTTTAGATTATAATTCAGTTACCCATTACATTGTGACCTATTATAGTTTGGTTACATTTTAGATTATAATGCAGTTACCCATTAGATTGTGACCTATTATATTTTTGTTACATTTTAGATTATAATTCAGTTACCCATTACATTGTGACCTATTATAGTTTGGTTACATGTTACATTGTAATTCAGTTACCCATTACATTGTGACCTATTATATTTTGGTTACATTTTAGATTATAATGCAGTTACCCATTAGATTGTGACCTATTATATTTTTGTTACATTTTAGATTATAATTCAGTTACCCATTACATTGTGACCTATTATAGTTTGGTTACATTTTAGATTATAATGCAGTTACCCATTACATTGTGACCTATTATATTTTGGTTACATTTTAGATTATAATTCAGTTACCCATTAGATTGTGACCTATTATATTTTGGTTACATTTTAGATTATAATTCAGTTACCCATTACATTGTGACCTATTATAGTTTGGTTACATTTTAGATTATAATGCAGTTACCCATTAGATTGTGACCTATTATATTTTGGTTACATTTTAGATTATAATTCAGTTACCCATTACATTGTGACCTATTATAGTTTGGTTACATGTTACATTGTAATTCAGTTACCCATTACATTGTGACCTATTATATTTTGGTTACATTTTAGATTATAATGCAGTTACCCATTAGATTGTGACCTATTATATTTTTGCTACATTTTAGATTATAATTCAGTTACCCATTACATTGTGACCTATTATAGTTTGGTTACATGTTACATTGTAATTCAGTTACCCATTATATTGTGACCTATTATATTTTTGTTACATTTTAGATTATAATTCAGTTACCCATTAGATTGTGACCTATTATAGTTTGGTTACATTTTAGATTATAATTCAGTTACCCATTACATTGTGACCTATTATAGTTTGGTTACATTTTAGATTATAATGCAGTTACCCATTAGATTGTGACCTATTATATTTTTGTTACATTTTAGATTATAATTCAGTTACCCATTACATTGTGACCTATTATAGTTTGGTTACATGTTACATTGTAATTCAGTTACCCATTACATTGTGACCTATTATATTTTGGTTACATTTTAGATTATAATGCAGTTACCCATTAGATTGTGACCTATTATATTTTTGTTACATTTTAGATTATAATTCAGTTACCCATTAGATTGTGACCTATTATAGTTTGGTTACATGTTACATTGTAATTCAGTTACCCATTACATTGTGACCTATTATATTTTGGTTACATTTTAGATTATAATTCAGTTACCCATTACATTGTGACCTATTATAGTTTGGTTACATTTTAGATTATAATTCAGTTACCCATTACATTGTGACCTATTATAGTTTGGTTACATTTTAGATTATAATTCAGTTACCCATTACATTGTAACCTATTATAGTTTGGTTACCTGTTAGATTGTGACCTATTATAGTTTGGTTACCCGTTCCATTATCAATGTTGATGAGATTAGCTAGATTTCTAACGTACTACTTGATATTAATTTTCTTATCCCAACCTGTTTTTTAATATCCTACATTACAGAAGACAATATCTAACTTTCTTTATGTACATTACTATGGTAGTTACATAGTCTGTTCTTGGGAGGGTCAGTAGCTTTTACACATCTTTTCAATCATTTTTTCTTTAATACTTCCCTTTTAAGTTTTTTAAGGTTATATATATATATATATATATATATATATATATATATATATATATATATATATATATATATATATATATATATATATATATATATATATACATATATGTATATATATATGTATATATACATACATACATATATATATATATATATATATATATATATATATATATATATATATATATATATATATATCATTTTGTATTTTAGGCTTCTGTGTATAATGATCAGCAATGCTCAAAATCTTGATGTTAAAGCGATTGTTGACCATCTCAGTTGGTATAATTACCCGAAGAGGGAGAATCTTTTATGTAAACAGCTCTTTTATAGTATTTAAAACAAGTATGGATGTTTTTCAACTTGAGGTAGAATGTATTATAATGGGCATTATTGAGTTAACTTAAGCCCTGGGACCTTTATAGAAGAATATTCTTTAGTAAGAATTATTTTCTCTTGTCAGTCTTCTATTAAATGTAAGATTACAGTTAAGTGTAATGTGAGTATATTTCACTGGAGAATTTACCCTTTCTGCTGAATGAATAACAACACTTCCTGAACAGTTGTTTCATCCCTCAATCAACAATGTTGAATCTAAAAAAAAAATAAATTATAAATTTTGTTGTAACTGAATTAGTGAATTTTATTTATAAATCCTAAATCAATGATTGTGCACTGCACCCACTTGCCAGTCTTTTAAGCATTTTCTCTTCTTTTTTATTTTTCCAAACTTCACCTGATGTTCATATATACTTCGAAATCTTGTTCGCTTCCTTACATTGATGCTCACCCCAAAAGCTGAAAGATTTCTTGTTTTCTTTCCTTTTAAAAGCCTTAATAGCTATCTGGCTAGTTCAGTGGTAGCGAGTTTGCCTATTATAGCATTCGCATGGCGGCAGATGGATCCCCACCCGGGACCGTGAGTTTAAGCTGTTTACTAGGGAAGCCACTGCTGTGGGCACCACAGTTTAGGGGTTGGGCTTACCTGCCTGACGTTCAGGTGACATCTATTCTGATGAACCTTGAACTGAAACCAGACACCTTTTAACCTTTAAGACTCTAGTATAGTATTGAGACAATTAGACGGCGTGGGTTGGCCCACTGTCTTCTCTATCTGTCTGTGTCGATCTAAAGAAAACTACTACCGACATATTCTGCAGATGTTTTTTTTTTCTTGTTATTAGCAATTGTCACATGAATTGCAGTCCAGTCAAAGCTCATGGTGGTCATTTAATATTTTTTTACTCTAATGCAGAGTAAAATAGATGTTTAAAAAACTCTTGGAAGGGCAGACGATGAAATAAGACCACAGTGAAAATGACTTCAATCCTCTCATATTAGATTGGTCATACAATTTCTGTGACATATATGGTGTTCTTGTATAAGATGAATATCTATACCGTTATCATGATGCACCTGGTTGCTCATTGAGTTTTTCGTATTAGCGTAATCCTTTATCATCTCTGACTGCTTTTATGCAGAACGTGTGTATGTTCTATGAATATTCTACCTTTTGTACAGGTTTTGTCAGCCATTCTCAGAGTATATACCTGTTTGGATAAGAAAGTTTTTCTTATTACTCTAATAGGAGGATAAATTTTGCTTTGGTAAGTCTTTGGTATGTCTTTTGCTGCTGCCTCCTCCGGTGCCTTGGAAGACCGCGGAGGTATGAGCAGTAGGGGATTCAGCGTTATGAAACTTCATCTGTGGTGGATAACGGGGGAGGGTGGACTGTGGCACCCTAGCAGTTGAGTCCCTTGTCAGGCTGGGAGGAACGTAGAGAGAAGAGGTCCCCTCTTCTGTTTCATTTGTTTGATGTCGACCATCCCCCAAAATTGGGGGAAGGGCCTTGGTATATGTATATCTTTTGAAAGAGCTAAAAAGAAATTGTACTGTATAGGGATTATTTTGTACAGGGTGTGGATATATGGGATCCCATGCTCATGATTATCCTCGTTCATATAAACAGATGACAGAACTCTGTGTTGTCTACCCAAGTCTTGTGTTAACATTGTGGAATACCATCCATGGAAATTTTATAAATAGTCATTTTGGTTTAATGAATTTAATGAATCCGATGTACTGTGCAGTTGGTTCAGGCATTTGCCTTACATTTAGAAGACGAATTTCAGGAAAATTACTTGAACTTATCCATAAGAATTGAGTTATACCCTGATACTTTAATTTTTCCTTTCCTCACTGAGCTATTTTCCATGTTGGGGCCACTGGGCTTAGAGCATCCTGCTTTTCTAACCAGGTTTGTAGCTTAGCAAGTAATAACAATAATATATATATATATATATATATATATATATATATATATATATATTTATATATATATATATATATAGCATAGCAAGTAATAATATATATATATACATATATATATATATATATATATATATATATATATATATATATATATATATATATATATATAATATATATATATATATATATATATATATATATATATATATATATATATATATATATATATATATTATTATTATTATTATTATTATTATTATTATTATTATTATTATTATTACTTGCTAAGCTACAGCCCTAGTTGGAAAAGCAGGATATATATATATATATATATATATATATATATATATATATATATATATATATATATATGATATATACATAATATATATATATATATATATATATATATATATATATATATATATATATATATATATATATATATATATATACTGTATATGATATATATAATATATATATGTATATATATATATATATATATATATATATATATATATATGATATATATAATATATATGTATATATATGTGTGTATATATATGATATATATATATATATATATATATATATATATATATATATATATATATATATATATATATATATATATATATGTGTGTGTGTGTGTGTGTGTCTGTGTGTGTATATATGTATATATAAATATATTTCAGATCGTAAGTAAATGCAAAGTAGGCTTAGAAAATCTATAGCCCTGCCTTAATCGATATTGCGAACGAGTTTATAGCAGAATCAGCATCGTCAGCAAATTCACCAAACAAGCATACCAGTGTTTAACGATAGTCATCCTGTACAAATTGTAATTTGTTTCAAATTCCGTCAAAATAATAAAATACTATTTTATTGTTGATACAGTCTGCCGTCCGTCCTATTTAACCTTAGCACCCCCCCCCACCCCCACCCACCCAAATAACAATAAAGAAAAGTGCTCATGCCCCATTGGCAGGTTGTTACCTTCCTTAGGTAGTTACCAGATAATTAACCTCTATTGGCTGTTACTCCATTAGATAGAGCCATGTCAACCTAGTCTTTGTCAAAATCTGATTTCTAATATCTTTTAGTTGTGATCGGAATTTTGTGCTCTTTGAATCTATTTCTGGAGAAGTTGGAATTCCTACTGTTTAATGGTGAGTACTTTAGCTCTTTGCTATTTGATTACATATTTCACTTAAGACGCTATTCAGTAGCTCTTATAAGCGTAATTTTCAACGTGGAAACTAGGTGATAATACGCGTACTTAAGGTGTAGTTATAATCAGTGTTGTAGCTAGGGAGTGCCTCTAGGGGTGGCCCTGGAGTTTGATGACCATTCATATTTATATTAATACCTATATATATATATATATATATATATATATATATATATATATATATATATATATATATATATATATATATATATATATATATATATATATATATATATATATAAAGGTATTAATATAAATATAAA
>NC_090744.1:64741239-64771239 GCF_036898095.1 Palaemon carinicauda | reverse complement strand
CAAGTATGATGTCTCTTTTTTATTTCTATTAATTCTTATGCTGTCTGGAGACATTGAGCGAAATCCGGGACCAGTACGTCCTAGATTTCGTCAATGTCGTCTTCTGTATTGCAATATTCGTGGTCTTCATGCAAATATCCGAGACCTTCTAGTTGCGTCCAGACAGTATGATATTCTTTTGTGCTCAGAAACTTTGGTTTCTAATATGAGGCACTCATCTGAGCTCCTTATAACTGGTTTTAAGAAGCCAATAATGCTGAAACGTGATTCTATTCCTAGGGCCAGGGGAATGGCGGTGTATATTAGGACCGAGTACCCTGCTTCTCATAAGTCCTGCTATCAATGTGGATGTCATGAGATTCAGGTAATAAAAGTTTGTGGCAGGCATAACAACTTTTATTTGTGTTCAATCTACCGGAATCCAGACATGGATGATTCTATCTTCGATTGTCTTCTTACCATTATGGCTAAGATACAAGAAGATGATAGAAAGGCTTCTTTTGTCTTTGTTGGTGATTTTAATGCTCACCATAGGGAGTGGTTGAGTTCTATCTCTCCTACCGATCGCCATGGCTTAAGAGCTTTAGACTTTGCCTCGGAATCAGGCTGTGAGCAAATCATAAATGAAGCTACTCACAGGTCTGGTAATTGCTTGGACCTCGTATACACTGACTCCCCTGGCGTTATAACTAGTAAGGTTGGTTCTCCAGTCGGGACTTCTGATCATGCCTTGATTTCATTATTAGTGAAGACTGAGCAGCCTGTCCCTGATATATCATATTCTTGTAAAATTTATATGAAATCCCAAGCAGACTGGAATGGGATTTTGCATGATCTTTTGTGCTTGAATTGGTCACAATTATATAATAGTGTAGATCCTGTTGTCCCTTTGAATGAGAATCTAGTCAACATAATTGATAGGCGTATCCCTTCTCGTGTGCTAAGGTACCGAATGAAGGACAAACCGTGGTTCAATGATGATTGTAGACATGCTTATTTGGAGAAGCAGGAGGCCTATCACCTTTGGAAGGGTAACAGATCAGATTTGACCTGGAACAACTATACTCAGCTTCGAGCTTTTGCTCAGAGAGTTTATGCCTCAACTGAAAAGGAGTACAATTTAATCATAAAAGAAACCCTCTCTGGTACAACTCAGGAACATAAATGGTGGTCTACCCTTAAATCTGCACTCTTTGGTGTAGATGCAACAGTTCCTCCTTTACTTAAACCAGATGGCTCAGTCACTCACTGTCCAAAGGAAAAGGCAACCCTTTTGGCTGATGTTTTTGACAGTAAACAGAGTAATGAAAAACTTGAACTTCCTCATTCCTGTTTTCCTGAGGCTAAACTAACTAGTTTAGCTTTTCGATCTCGTGAGATTAAAGCTCTGTTGATGGACCTTGATGCTTATGGAGGTGTAGACCCTAATGGTATTTTTCCTTTGTTTTTTATAAAGACAGCAGATTTCTTAGCTCCAAAGTTATCTGTTATTTTACGCAAGTTAGCAAGAAGAGGAGCTTTTAGCACTTGTTGGAGAATTGGTAATGTTACTCCTCTATGTAAATGTGTTTGTGGTAGCTCAAGTCCCACTGATTACCGCCCAATTTCCATAACTCCCATATTATCTAAAGTTTTTGAACGTCTTCTGGCAAAACGTCTTAATAGGTTTGCTGAAGGTAATCATCTATTCCCTAGTTTGCAATTTGGTTTTCGGAAAGGCCTTGGAGCATGTGATGCCCTTCTTACTATCTCCGATGCAGTACAGAAATCCCTTGATTGTGGTCGGGAAGTTCGTATGATTGGCCTTGATTTTAGTGCTGCCTTTGACCGTGTTAATCATGAGGCCCTTGTTTTCAAACTGAAACAGTTGGGAGTGGGTGGGTCGTTTCTTAGCATTATTATTGATTTTTTAAGAAGTAGATCTCAAAGAGTTGTTGTTGATGGGCACCATAGTGAGTATAGGAATGTGATATCCGGTGTTCCACAGGGTAGTGTTCTTGGCCCATTACTTTTCATACTATATACACATGACATGTGGTTTGGCCTAGAAAATAAGCTTGTTGCATATGCAGATGATGCTACTCTCTTTGCATCAATTCCATCCCCTGAATGTAGATCTGGGGTTGGTGAATCCCTTAATAGAGATTTAGCTAAAATTAGTGCATGGTGCAAATTATGGGGTATGAAGTTGAATCCTAACAAAACTCAAAGTATGATTGTAAGTAGGTCAAGGACGGTGGCTCCTCAACATCCGGATCTCAGTATTGATAATGTTTCTTTAAATTTGTATGACTTTCAAAATTTTAGGCGTGATTCTTGACAGCAAATTTACTTTTGAGAAACATATAAGGTCTGTGTCTTCTTCAATTGCACAAAAAATTGGCTTATTGAGAAAGTCTTTCAAGATATTCGGTGATCAATCTATTCTGAAGAAGTGTTTTAATTCTTTTATTCTACCTTGTTTTGAGTATTGTTCTCCTGTCTGGTCTTCAGCTGCTGATTCTCATCTTAATTTGTTGGACAGAAACTTACGGTCTATTAAATTTCTTATTCCTGATCTAGATATTAATCTCTGGCACCGTCGATCAATTAGTTCATTATGCATGTTGCATAAGATTTTTCATAACTCTGACCATCCTTTACATTCAGATCTCCCTGGACAATTCTATCCTGTTCGTAATACTAGGCAGGCAATTAATTCTAATAGCCAGGCCTTCTCCATCATAAGACTCAATACTACGCAGTACTCTAGAAGTTTTATTCCAGCTGTTACCAAGTTGTGGAATGATCTTCCTAATCGGGTTGTTGAATCAGAAGAACTTCAAAAGTTCAAAGTTGGAGCAAATGCTTTTTTGTTGACCAGGCGGACATGAGTCTTTTTATAGTTTATATATGACATATTTGTTGTTGACGTTGTTAATAGTTTATATATGATTTATCTCTTTGGACATTACTTTTTTTAGAATGATTTATTGTTAATTTGTTCTCTTGCATGAAATTTCACCCGAGATTTCAGGTCCCTTAGCTCAGAGCGCGCCTCAGCCAATCAAAATTCAGGTCCCCCGATGACGTCACAGACTGGTATTCCCGGCCGAGATCGCCGTACACCAGACATCATACCAGCTCCGATCAACCAATGAAAACCAATGAAAATTCGAGCCCCCTCACCTGTAATCCTGATCCTGGGTATGTATACCACCCGACTGCAGCATCCACCTCACTCTCTACCTGAAGACGAGGAAGGACTTATCCTCGAAACGCGTCGTAGTTTTTACTATTTTGTACCAAAAGTTTTACTTGTATTTTGTGAGAATATAATTGAAAAGTCTTCCCGATTTTGTCATTCACCTGACTGATGAATTTTTCAAGTCTGCTGGCTGATTGCAGCGCTCTAGAGAAGAGAATTATCCGGAAAATAGAAGAATTGGATAAGAAAATAAACTCTGCCGATGCAGCCATTACTATTATTATTATTATTATTTTATAATGTTAGAATCCTAGCTTATTTGTGCATAATCTAAACATTTATCCTTTATAATTAATTTTGAGTTTGATTCTGTAGTAAAAATTTACTTATCTAAACCCGATATATATATATATATATATATATATATATATATATATATATATATATATATATATATATATATATATATATATATATATATATATATATATATATATATATATATATATATATATATATATATATATATATATATATATATACAGTATATATAGACAACTATAGAGAACCTCATTCTCTCTCTTACCAGCCATTATAATTACTTCAAATATGATAAAGTTCACGAAAAATCATTGTTCCTTTTATTCCAGAATGAACTAGTATTTACATAAGATATATTGTTTGTTTTTTTACATGTGAAATTTCAATACTCCCTCTTAGATTCTTTGTGTTTTATATATATATATATATATATATATATATATATATATATATATATATATATATATATATATATATATATATATATATAAATATATATATATATATATATATATATGTGGCCACCCGCATACGATACCATAGGTTTCAATTTGCCGCTGGAACCTCTTGCCTCTAACCTCGCCGCTAGTCGCTCCCGGTGTGGTCAATGCCTAAGGGTTTCGCCCTGACCAAAGGGCTCATCAGGTGGGTTTTGCCTACTTCAATGTTAGCAGGCTTGGTTCCCACGACCCTCCTTCCTTCCTTCCTCTTTTTTTTTTTTTATCTAAAGTCTGAACAATTCAAAATTAATCAGGTTTTTGGCCGGGCGGTTAAGCCGAGCCTTATCACTTTGGCCGGCGGTTAAGCCGAGCCTCATCACTTTGGCCGGGCGGTTAAGCCGAGCCTCATCACTTTGGCCGGGCGGTTAAGCCGAGCCTCATCACTTTGGCCGGGGGTTAAGCCGAGCCTCATCAGTTGGCCGGGCGGTTGAGCCGAGCCGCATCAGTTGGCCGGGCGGTTAAGCCGAGCCTCATCAGTTGGCCGGGCGGTTAAGCCGAGCCGCATCAGTTGGCCGGGCGGTTAAGCCGAGCCTCATCACTTTGGCCGGGCAGTATAAGCCGAGCCTCATCAGTTGGCCGGGCGGTTAAGCCGAGCCGCATCAGTTGGCAGGGCGGTTAAGCCGAGCCTCATCACTTTGGCCGGGCGGTTAAGCCGAGCCTCATCAGTTGGCCGGGCGGTTAAGCCGAGCCTCATCAGTTGGCCGGGCGGTTAAGCCGAGCCTCATCAGTTGGCCGGGCGGTTAAGCCGAGCCGTATCAGTTGGCCAGGCGGTTAAGCCGAGCCTCATCAGTTGGCCGGGCGGTTAAGCCGAGCCTCATCACTTTGGCCGGGCGGTTAAGCCGAGCCTCATCACTTTGGCCGGGCGGTTAAGCCGAGCCTCATCACTTTGGCCGGGCGGTTAAGCCGAGCCTCATCACTTTGGCCGGGCGGTTAAGCCGAGCCTCATCACTTTGGCCGGGCGGTTAAGCCGAGCCTCATCACTTTGGCCGGGCGGTTAAGCCGAGCCTCATCACTTTGGCCGGGCGGTTAAGCCGAGCCTCATCAGTTGGCCGGGCGGTTAAGCCGAGCCGCATCAGTTGGCAGGGCGGTTAAGCCGAGTCTCATCACTTTGGCCGGGCTGTTAAGCCGAGCCTCATCAGTTGGCCGGGCGGTTAAGCCGAGCCGCATCAGTTGGCCGGGCGGTTAAGCCGAGCCTCATCAGTTGGCCGGGCGGTTAAGCCGAGCCTCATCAGTTGGCCGGGCGGTTAAGCCGAGCCGCATCAGTTGGCCGGGCGGTTAAGCCGAGCCTCATCAGTTGGCCGGGCGGTTAAGCCGAGCCTCATCACTTTGGCCGGGCGGTTAAGCCGAGCCTCATCAGTTGGCCGGGCGGTTAAGCCGAGCCTCATCACTTTGGCCGGGCGGTTAAGCCGAGCCTCATCACTTTGGCCGGGCGGTTAAGCCGAGCCTCATCACTTTGGCCGGGCGGTTAAGCCGAGCCTCATCACTTTGGCCGGGCGGTTAAGCCGAGCCTCATCACTTTGGCCGGGCGGTTAAGCCGAGCCTCATCAGTTGGCCGGGCGGTTAAGCCGAGCTGCATCAGTTGGCAGGGCGGTTAAGCCGAGCCTCATCACTTTGGCCGGGCGGTTAAGCCGAGCCTCATCAGTTGGCCGGGCGGTTAAGCCGAGCCGCATCAGTTGGCCGGGCGGTTAAGCCGAGCCTCATCAGTTGGCCGGGCGGTTAAGCCGAGCCTCATCAGTTGGCCGGGCGGTTAAGCCGAGCCGCATCAGTTGGCCGGGCGGTTAAGCCGAGCCTCATCAGTTGGCCGGGCGGTTAAGCCGAGCCTCATCACTTTGGCCGGGCGGTTAAGCCGAGCCTCATCAGTTGGCCGGGCGGTTAAGCCGAGCCTCATCACTTTGGCTGGGCGGTTAAGCCGAGCCTCATCAGTTGGCCGGGCGGTTAAGCCGAGCCGCATCAGTTCGCCGGGCAGTTAAGCCGAGCCTCATCAGTTGGCCGGGCGGTTAAGCCGAGCCGCATCAGTTGGCCGGGCGGTTAAGCCGAGCCGCATCAGTTGGCCGGGCGGTTAAGTCGAGCCTCATCAGTTGGCCGGGCGGTTAAGCCGAGCCTCATCAGTTGGCCGGGCGGTTAAGCCGAGCCTCATCACTTTGGCCGGGCGGTTAAGCCGAGCCTCATCACTTTGGGCGGGCGGTTAAGCCGAGCCTCATCACTTTGGCCGGGCGGTTAAGCCGAGCCTCATCAGTTGGCCGGGCGGTTAAGCCGAGCCGCATCAGTTGGCCGGGCGGTTAAGCCGAGCCGCATCAGTTGGCCGGGCGGTTAAGCCGAGCCTCATCACTTTGGCCGGGCGGTTAAGCCGAGCCGCATAAGTTGGCCGGGCGGTTAAGCCGAGCCTCATCACTTTGGCCGGGCGGTTAAGCCGAGCCTCATCAGTTGGCCGGGCGGTTAAGCCGAGCCTCATCAGTTGGCCGGGCAGTTAAGCCGAGCCGCATCAGTTGGCCGGGCGGTTAAGCCGAGCCGCATCAGTTGGCCGGGCGGTTAAGCCGAGCCTCATCAGTTGGCCGGGCGGTTAAGCCGAGCCTCATCAGTTGCCCGGGCGGTTAAGCCGAGCCTCATCGGTTGCCCGGGCGGTTAAGCCAAGCCGCATCGGTTGGCCGGGCGGTTAAGCCGAGCCTCATCGGTTGGCCGGGCGGTTAAGCCGAGCCTCATCGGTTGGCCGGGCGGTTAAGCCGAGCCTCATCAGTTGGCCGGGCGGTTAAGCCGAGCCTCATCACTTTGGCCGGGCGGTTAAGCCGAGCCTCATCACTTTGGCCGGGCGGTTAAGCCGAGCCTCATCAGTTGGCCGGGCGGTTAAGCCGAGCCTCATCAGTTGGCCGGGCGGTTAAGCTGTGCCGCATCAGTTGGCCGGGCGGTTAAGCCGAGCCTCATCACTTTGGCCGGGCGGTTAAGCCGAGCCTCATCAGTTGGCCGGGCGGTTAAGCTGAGCCTCATCACTTTGGCCGGGCGGTTAAGCCGAGCCTCATCAGTTGGCCGGGCGGTTAAGCCGAGCCTCATCAGTTGGCCGGGCGGTTAAGCCGAGCCTCATCACTTGGGCCGGGCGGTTAAGCCGAGCCTCATCAGTTGGCTGGGCGGTTAAGCCGAGCCTCATCAGTTGGCCGGGCGGTTAATCCGAGTCGCATCAGTTGGCCGGGCGGTTAAGCCGAGCCTCATCATTTTGGCCGGGCGGTTAAGCCGAGCCTCATCAGTTGGCCGGGCGGTTAGGCCGAGCCTCATCAGTTGGCCGGGCGGTTAAGCCGAGCCTCATCACTTTGCCGGGTGGTTAAGCCGAGCCTCATTACTTTGGCCGGGCAGTTAAGCCGAGCCCCATCAGTTGGCCGGGCGGTTAAGCCGAGCCGCATCAGTTGGCCGGGCGGTTAAGCCGAGCCTCATCAGTTGGCCGGGCGGTTAAGCCAAGCCTCATCAGTTGGCCGGGCGGTTAAGCCGAGCCTTATCAGTTGGCCGGGCGGTTAAGCCGAGCCGCATCAGTTGGCCAGGCGGTTAAGCCGAGCCTCATCACTTTGGCCGGGCGGTTAAGCCGAGCCTCATCAGTTGGCCGGGCGGTTAAGCCGAGCCGCATCAGTTGGCCGGGCGGTTAAGCCGAGCCTCATCAGTTGGCCGGGCGGTTAAGCCGAGCCTCATCAGTTGGCCGGGCGGTTAAGCCGAGCCGCATCAGTTGGCCGGGCGGTTAAGCCGAGCCTCATCAGTTGGCCGGGCGGTTAAGCCGAGCCTCATCACTTTGGCCGGGCGGTTAAGCCGAGCCTCATCAGTTGGCCGGGCGGTTAAGCCGAGCCTCATCACTTTGGCTGGGCGGTTAAGCCGAGCCTCATCAGTTGGCCGGGCGGTTAAGCCGAGCCGCATCAGTTCGCCGGGCAGTTAAGCCGAGCCTCATCAGTTGGCCGGGCGGTTAAGCCGAGCCGCATCAGTGGGCCGGGCGGTTAAGCCGAGCCGCATCAGTTGGCCGGGCGGTTAAGTCGAGCCTCATCAGTTGGCCGGGCGGTTAAGCCGAGCCTCATCAGTTGGCCGGGCGGTTAAGCCGAGCCTCATCACTTTGGCCGGGCGGTTAAGCCGAGCCTCATCACTTTGGGCGGGCGGTTAAGCCGAGCCTCATCACTTTGGCCGGGCGGTTAAGCCGAGCCTCATCACTTTGGCCGGGCGGTTAAGCCGAGCCTCATCAGTTGGCCGGGCGGTTAAGCCGAGCCGCATCAGTTGGCCGGGCGGTTAAGCCGAGCCGCATCAGTTGGCCGGGCGGTTAAGCCGAGCCTCATCACTTTGGCCGGGCGGTTAAGCCGAGCCGCATAAGTTGGCCGGGCGGTTAAGCCGAGCCTCATCACTTTGGCCGGGCGGTTAAGCCGAGCCTCATCAGTTGGCCGGGCGGTTAAGCCGAGCCTCATCAGTTGGCCGGGCAGTTAAGCCGAGCCGCATCAGTTGGCCGGGCGGTTAAGCCGAGCCGCATCAGTTGGCCGGGCGGTTAAGCCGAGCCTCATCAGTTGGCCGGGCGGTTAAGCCGAGCCTCATCAGTTGCCCGGGCGGTTAAGCCGAGCCTCATCGGTTGCCCGGGCGGTTAAGCCGAGCCGCATCGGTTGGCCGGGCGGTTAAGCCGAGCCTCATCGGTTGGCCGGGCGGTTAAGCCGAGCCTCATCGGTTGGCCGGGCGGTTAAGCCGAGCCTTATCAGTTGGCCGGGCGGTTAAGCCGAGCCTCATCACTTTGGCCGGGCGGTTAAGCCGAGCCTCATCACTTTGGCCGGGCGGTTAAGCCGAGCCTCATCAGTTGGCCGGGCGGTTAAGCCGAGCCTCATCAGTTGGCCGGGCGGTTAAGCTGTGCCGCATCAGTTGGCCGGGCGGTTAAGCCGAGCCTCATCACTTTGGCCGGGCGGTTAAGCCGAGCCTCATCAGTTGGCCGGGCGGTTAAGCTGAGCCTCATCACTTTGGCCGGGCGGTTAAGCCGAGCCTCATCAGTTGGCCGGGCGGTTAAGCCGAGCCTCATCAGTTGGCCGGGCGGTTAAGCCGAGCCTCATCACTTGGGCCGGGCGGTTAAGCCGAGCCTCATCAGTTGGCTGGGCGGTTAAGCCGAGCCTCATCAGTTGGCCGGGCGGTTAATCCGAGTCGCATCAGTTGGCCGGGCGGTTAAGCCGAGCCTCATCATTTTGGCCGGGCGGTTAAGCCGAGCCTCATCAGTTGGCCGGGCGGTTAAGCCGAGCCTCATCAGTTGGCCGGGCGGTTAAGCCGAGCCTCATCACTTTGCCGGGTGGTTAAGCCGAGCCTCATTACTTTGGCCGGGCAGTTAAGCCGAGCCCCATCAGTTGGCCGGGCGGTTAAGCCGAGCCGCATCAGTTGGCCGGGCGGTTAAGCCGAGCCTCATCAGTTGGCCGGGCGGTTAAGCCAAGCCTCATCAGTTGGCCGGGCGGTTAAGCCGAGCCTTATCAGTTGGCCGGGCGGTTAAGCCGAGCCGCATCAGTTGGCCAGGCGGTTAAGCCGAGCCTCATCAGTTGGCCGAGCGGTTAAGCCGAGCCGCATCAGTTGGCCGGGCGGTTAAGCCGAGCCTCATCAGTTGGCCGGGCGGTTAAGCCGAGCCTCATCAGTTGGCCGGGCGGTTAAGCCGAGCCGCATCAGTTGGCCGGGCGGTTAAGCCGAGCCTCATCACTTTAGCCAGGCGGTTAAGCCGAGCCTCATCAGTTGGCCGGGCGGTTAAGCCTAGCCTCATCAGTTGGCCGGGCGGTTAAGCCGAGCCTCATCAGTTGGCCGGGCGGTTAAGCCGAGCCACATCAGTTGGCCGGGCGGTTAAGCCGAGCCTCATCACTTTGGCCTGGCGGTTAAGCCGAGCCGCATCAGTTGGCCAGGCGGTTAAGCCGAGCCGCATCAGTTGGCCGGGCGGTTAAGCCGAGCCTCATCACTTTGGCCGGGCGGTTCAGCCGAGCCTCATCACTTGGCCGGGCGGTTAAGCAGAGCCTCATCACCTTGGCCGGGCGGTTAAGCCGAGCCGCATCAGTTGGCCGGGCGGTTAAGCCGAGCCTCATCACTTTGGCCGGGCGGTTAAGCCGAGCCTCATCACTTTGGCCGGGCGGTTAAGCCGAGCCTCATCACTTTGGCCGGGCGGTTAAGCCGAGCCTCATCACTTGACCGGGTGGTTAAGCCGAGCCTCATCATTCTGGCCGGGCGGTTAAGCCGAGCCTCATCAGTTGGGCGAGCGGTTAAGCCGTGCCGCATCAGTTGGCCGGGCGGTTAAGCCGAGCCTCATCACTTTGGCCGGGCGGTTAAGCCGAGCCGCATCAGTTGGCCGGGCGGTTAAGCCGAGCCGCATCAGTTGGCCGGGCGGTTAAGCCGAGCCGCATCAGTTGGCCGGCCGGTTAAGCCGAGCCGCATCAGTTGGCCGGGCGGTTAAGCCGAGCCTCATCACTTTGGCCGGGCGGTTAAGCCGAGCCGCATCAGTTGGCCGGGCGGTTAAGCCGAGCCTCATCACTTTGGCCGGGCGGTTAAGCCGAGCCGCATCAGTTGGCCGGGCGGTTAAGCCGAGCCGCATCAGTTGGCCGGGCGGTTAAGCCGAGCCGCATCACTTGGCCGGGCGGTTAAGCCGAGCCTCATCACTTTGGCCGGGCGCTTAAGCCGAGCCTCATCAGTTGGCCGGGCGGTTAAGCCGAGCCGCATCAGTTGGCCGGGCGGTTAAGCCGAGCCTCATCACTTTGGCCGGGCGGTTAAGCCGAGCCTCATCACTTTGGCCGGGCGGTTAAGCCGAGCCTCATCACTTTGGCCGGGCGGTTAAGCCGAGCCTCATCACTTTGGCCGGGCGGTTAAGCCGAGCCGCATCAGTTGGCCGGGCGGTTAAGCCGAGCCTCATCAGTTGGCCGGGCGGTTAAGCCGAGCCTCATCACTTTGGCCGGGCGGTTAAGCCGAGCCTCATCACTTGGCCGGGTGGTTAAGCCGAGCCTCATCACTTTGGCCGGGCGGTTAAGCCGAGCCGCATCAGTTGGCCGGGCGGTTAAGCCGAGCCTCATCACTTTGGCCGGGCGGTTAAGCTGAGCCTCATCACTTTGGCCGGGCGGTTAAGCCGAGCCGCATCAGTTGGCCGGGCGGTTAAGCCGAGCCTCATCACTTTGGCCGGGCGGTTAAGCCGAGCCTCATCACTTTGGCCGGGCGGTTAAGCCGAGCCGCATCAGTTGGCCGGGCGGTTAAGCCGAGCCTCATCACTTTGGCCGGGCGGTTAAGCCGAGCCTCATCACTTTTTTTTTTTTTTTTTCATTTTTTTCTAGATTTTTTTTATCCTGATTGAAGTATTTAATAATCGGGAAGTCTCCTCAGAATCTTATCGATAATATCAGCTGCTAATTGAACATACCCAATGGTACCACTGATACTGATCAAGTTACTGTATTCATGCCTTCTTGGCATATCTATGGAGCTGACGCCACTTTGCCGGGTGATTTCCCTCAGCGTCTTTCCTTCCACTCCATATATGGCTCTGTGGAACCTCCTTGGGACATCCAAGGCGACAGTCACGTGCCCCTTTAGGGCATAGTCCCTTGTGGGGTTAGCTCCAACCTTTGCACCTTGGAAGGTGATGTGAGATGAGAAGACCCTTTTGGGCTTCTCAGGTTCCAGGTCAAAAACGATAAGTTTGCGAGCAGGTTTTTTCTCTGCAATTTTCTCCTCCTTCACCTCCTCCTTCTCCTCCTTCTTCTTCTCCTCCTTCTTCTTCTCCTCCTTCTCCTTCTCCTCCCCCTTCTCCTCCTCCTCCTCCTCCTCCTCCTCCTCCTTCTCTTCCTCCTTCTCCTCCTCATCCTCTTCCTTCTTCTTCTTATCCTCCTCCTCCTCCTCCTTCTCCTTCTCCTTCTCCTCCTCCTCCTTCTCCTCCTCCTTCTCCTCCTCCTCCTCATCCTCTTCCTTCTTCTTCTTATCCCCCTTCTCCTTCTTCTCCTCCTTCTCCTTCTCCCCCTCCTTCTCCTCCTCTTCACTGGGAGAAGTTTCCTTCTGGAGCTTCTGCTCTTCCTCGTGGTTGTTGCCAGGGAGAGCCTCTTTGGCGGCTAGCAGCCAGCTCAGCAACTGACCCACACCAGATGGCCCTCCAACGGCCTCCTTCTCCTCCTTGTGTCCGTTGGAATCCAGGTCCTCTGCTGCCTGAACTACTTTGACTTCCTCTTCATTGACACTGACATCCTTTTGGACATCTTCCTTCTCTCCATCCATCTCGGTCAAGATTTCCAAACCTGACCTGTTAAGTCTCACTTTTCTCGTTCCAGGTCTGTTCAGTTCTTTCTTCTTATCCTCCTTCTCCTTCTTCTCCTTCTCCTTCTCCTCCTCCTTCTCCTCCTCCTTCTCCTCCTCTTCCTTCTTCTTATCCTCCTTCTCCTCCTCATCCTTCTCCTCCTCCTCCTCCTCCTCCTCCTTCTCCTCCTCTTCACTGGGAGAAGTTTCCTTCTGGAGCTTCTGCTCTTCCTTGTGATGGTTGTCAGGGAGAGCCTCTTTGGCGGCTAGCAGCCAGCTCAGCAACTGACCCACACCAGATGGCCCTCCAACGACCTCCTTCTCCTCCTTATGTCCGTTGGAATCCAGGTCCTCTGCTGCCTGAACTACTTTGACTTCCTCTTCATTGACACTGACATCCTTTTGGACATCTTCCTTCTCTCCATCCATCTCGGTCAAGATTTCCAAACCTGACCTGTTAAGTCTCACTTTTCTCGTTCCAGGTCTGTTCAGTTCTTTCTTCTTATCCTCCTTCTTCTTCTCCTTCTCCTTCTCCTCCTCCTCCTCTTCCTTCTTCTTCTTATCCTCCTTCTCCTTCTTCTCCTCCTTCTCCTCCTCATCCTCTTCCTTCTTCTTCTTATCCTCCTTCTCCTTTTTCTCTTCCTTCTCCTTCTCCTCCTCCTTCTCCTCCTCTTCACTGGGAGAAGTTTCCTTCTGGAGCTTCTCAATTGTATCTTCCAGTTCGTCAATCTTTTTCTCAAATACAGATTCTAACCGATGAATAGAGGCCACCTTTTCACCCTCAAGTTTTTCTATTTCCTCACTCATTTCACGATTCTTTTGCTCCATCTCACTAAATTTATGTGAATATTCATCCTTAAGAGCTTTTAACTCCTCTAAGAGACAGTTATACCTTCCATTCCGGACCAAATCATTAACTCTAGCTTCAGTCAAGCTCTTCTCCAGCCTCTCTTTCTCTGTTTTCATCTCTCCAATAATTTCTTCAAATTCTACAATCTTATCCTTGAATCTTGATTGCAGCCAATGAATAGAGGCTATTTTTTCATCCTCAACTCTTGCTAGTCGGTCACACATATCAAGATTTATTTGTTCCATCTCATTTAATCTATCTAAATATTCATCCCTCTTAGATAATTCCACATTTAGGTGATCGTTGGTTTTCTGAATATCTTGCAACTTAGTCGAGAATTTTTCAATCTCGATTTCTTTTTCTTGAAGTATTTCAATTTTTTGGGAGAGACCTAGAGTCTCTATTTTCAAATCCTCTATCTTTTCCTGGAGTTTATATTCCTTCTTAACACGGGCTTCATATTCCACGTGAACTTTTTCCAATTGATCATTTAGTCCAGAAATTTTGTAATCCTGCTCAGATAATTTATCTAAATGCTCGCAAATTGTAATGTCTCTATTAAAGAGTTCAATCTTTAGTTGATCGTTGATTATTTGCAGATCCTGTATCTTGGTTGAGAAATTTTCTATTTCATTTTCTTTATCCTTTGTAAGAGTTTCCATAGCGTTGGAGAGACCTAGAGTCTCTATTTTCAAATCCTCTATCTTTTCTTGAAGTTTTGATTCCTTCTTAACACGGGCTTCATATTCCACGTGAACTTTTTCCAATTGATCATTTAGTCCAGAAATTTTGTAATCCTGCTCAGATAATTTATCTAAATGCTCGCAAATTGTAATGTCTCTATTAGAGAGTTCACTCTTTAGTTGATCGTTGGTAATTTGCAGATCCTGCATCTTGGTTGAGAAATTTTCTATTTCATTTTCTTTATCCTTTGTAAGAGTTTCCATAGCGTTGGAGAGACGTTGAATCTCTGCCTTCAGCTCTTTTTTTTCTTCTTCCAATTTAGATTCCAACTGACATCTAGAGTGGACCTCTTCCAAGGCACTCTCCAGTTCTCGGTCTAAAATTTCAATTTGTTTTTCCATGTCCAGTTGAACATTTTCACCTAAATCTGCTTGTTCCTTTTCTTCCTCCTTTTTAGACAAGAATTTCCATAATAAGACGTTTCCCGCCACAAACATACCTACCATAGCAACACGGAAACAATTGCCACCACTCATTTGGGGAATAAAAGTTCCATCCTCAGTTCCAGTGACGAAGTCTGGGAGAAATTTCCCAAGAATTTCAAAAGGTTTAGTATCAGCCTTGAGCGTTTCCATATTCCGTTCCATAGTCTGGACCTTCAGTTGACACAACTGAAGATCCTGCCGTGATTTCCAAAATCCTCCGACCACAGGCAAGGAGGACAACAGTCGCTGAAGGACGGGAACGTTTCCGATCCCGCCCTCAGGGTTCTCAATCCTCTTAGGCAGTAGCCAAGAGACCATCCTGAATCCGAAGGAATCCTGAATTTCCTTCATCTGTCCTTCTAGATCCATGAGATAGCTCTCACACGCCGAATGCTGCTCCTGAAGATCAGCTGCGTTGAAGAATCCTCCAAATGCTTTCCTGATTTTGTTGATTGCTGTTTGGTACATACCGAACATCATGAAATCTATGCTAGATTACCAGATAGTTCTCCTTCGATCAACCTTATTTTGAAAAAAAAAAGAAGCAGAAGGTGAACTCCCAGAGACCCTCAGAATCCGCTCCCAGCTCCGAGTCTCACACACATTCATTCCTTGAAGCCTCTGAAGACTCTTCGAACTGCTTCAGGGAAATTCATCCTCCTCTTCTTTTTCATCTTGTTTTATATTATCTCTCTTATTATTCACCTTTCTTTTCTTCCGAAAAATAAATAATTACTCCATATAATATTCCTTTGTGACATTTCTTTCCCCGGGTGAAGTCTATAAAAGATTTTACAGAAAAAAGAGAAATTTTTAAGATTTAGGAACACGAATGATGACCGAAATGAACTCTCTCTCTCTCTCTCCTCTCTCTCTCTCTCTCTCTCTCTCTCTCTCTCTCTCTCTCTCTCTCTCTCTCTCTCTCTCTCTCTCTCTCGATATCTCTGCCAGAGATATCGAAGGGAAAACTTCCCTGAAGACGTTTTGAATCGTTAACTCCATCGACGGAATTTCTAGACGGTCTCTCTCTCTCTCTCTCTCTCTCTCTCTCTCTCTCTCTCTCTCTCTCTCTCTCTCTCTCTCTCTCTCTCTCTCTCTCGCTTTTGGTAGATTATGATAATAGCAATTATATGTTATGTTTTGTGTGTGTGTGTGTGCGTGTGTGTTGTGTTTGTGGCTCATAATGCTTTCATTTCCGGATCTTTGAAGGAATTCCTCAGGTGGGAATATCGTCTCACGGTTGGGAGCTGTCAATCAGCTGATTTGGGGGGTCTGGGGGGGGGGGGCTGGTTAGGTGATAGAGCGCTCTCTCTCTCTCTCTCTCTCTCTCTCTCTCTCTCTCTCTCTCTCTCTCTCTCTCTCTCTCTCTCAGTACTTTAATCTCTTCGTGCATTATTCTTGCCAAGAATAACACCATTTAATATCATCAGTTATTTCACATATATATATATATATATATATATATATATATATATATATATATATATATATATATATATATATATATATATATATATATATATATATACAAGCAATCACACACACGCACACACATACGCTATAATATATATATATATATATATATATATATATATATATATATATATATATATATATATATATATATATATATATATATATATATATATATATATATATGTATATATATGTGTGTGTGTGTGTGTGTGTGTTTGTGTATATATATAATATATATATATATATATATATATATATATACATATATATATATATATATATATATATATATATATATATATATATATATATATATATATATATATATATATACAAGCAATCACACACACGCACACACACATACGCACAAGACACTAGAAGAGTTGGAAAACACAGACTTACATGGCTGAGGACTATGAAGCGTGAAATAGGATAGGACGATTGGAGAATTATTGATTTAAAAGCTCAGGATAGAGATGACTGGCGAAATTTAACAGAGGCCCTTTGCGTCAATAGGCGTAGGAGGAGATGAAGATGATGATTACACACACACACACACACACACACACACATATATTTATATATATATATATATATATATATATATATATATATATATATATATATATATATTTATATATATATTTATATATATATATGTATATATATATATATATATATATATATATATATATATATATATATATATATATATATATATATATATATATATATATATATATATATATATAAATATATATATATATATATATATATATATATATATATATATATATATATATATATATATATATATATATATATATATGAGTGTTTGTGTGTGTGTTAATATACATCATACAGTACCAAAAATGTTGTATTCTACAGTTGGGCGCTACGGCGTTTTCCCCCATCACAAGAACAATGGCGAGATAAAAATGTAAGATATGGCGACACGACTTGAACTCCTTCTCCTTCGAAGTCACCTCGTCCACCTGACCATCATCAAAGGCAGGTGTTTGCGAACCCAGGACTGATAGACATCTAACCTTTCCTTAACTCTGAGCTTTTTGGGAAGGTCTAAGAGGGCCCCGTCCAGACACAAGGTCCGAGGAATCTGGGTCTGGGTGTGTGTGTGTGTGTGTGTGTGTGTGTGTGTGTGTGTGTGTGCTTGTGAGCTGTTTCTTGTCCATCTTTTTCTGGACTGCTTTTATTGTCAATTTGCTTTCGCCGTATGTATTCACCCTTGATGTTTATTTATTTGTTTGTGAGAAACTTTACACAAAAACTACTGTACCGATTTTGATCAAACTTGGTAGTTATGTTGGGTATGACCTAAGGATGGATCTGTAACATTTTAGATAAAGTACATTAAAGTACAAGTACGTAGCAGTACTTTGAATACAATAGCAATGTTAGATAGAGGGCAAATATTGTGTTCGTTTATTTTTTATGAACATTACGCAAACACTACTGAAACAATTTCAACGAGACTTGGTGGACATGTGGGGTGTGGCCCAAGGACAAACCCATTAGATTTTGAAGAAAATACATCTGAGTATAAGATTGCAGTGGAGATGAGAGAAAAATAAGACTGTTTGGCGTGGCGAAGGTATGCTCTCTAACGAGTGTCCCTCTACTCTATTTTTAGCATCAATTCAGTGCTGTTTATATACGATGGTGGGGAGTAACTTACTGAGAGGAATACTTTACTGTGGAGAGAGAGAGAGAGAGAGAGAGAGAGAGAGAGAGAGAGAGAGAGATTCATTTCAGAATAGTAAGTGAAAAATGAAGGCAACTTAGATAGCTGAACAGATACTTTAGTCGAATAACGAAAAAAAAATGAAAAAAAAAAGACCCAAAAGTGTCTTTCCAGCCCACCCACCCCTTCCTTCTAGTCCTTATTGTTAATACAATTTCTCCCATATTATACGTTTTTCTTATTTCCGTCTTATCCATCTCAATAGTCTTAATTACATTTACCACTATATTTTCACCTCTTCTTCCGCTTTTGTTGTGGTGGCCAATGTGGTACCGTCCCTGACTGGTGAATCCCAGACTGGGGTTCGAGTCCCGCTCAAACTCGTTAGTTTCTTTGGTCGCTGCAACCTCGCCATCTTTGTGAGCTAAGGATGGGGGGTTTGGGGGAGCCTATAGGTCTATCTGCTAAGTCATAAGCAGCCATTGCCTGGCCCTCCTTGGTCCTAACTTGGGTGGAGAGGGGGTTTGGGCGCTGATATTGTATTTATGGTTAGTCTCTAGGGCATTGTCCTGCACGATAGGGCAATGTCACTGTCATAAGCAGCCATTGCCTGGCCCTCCTTGGTCCTAGCTTGTGTGGAGAGGGGGCTTTGGCGCTGATATGGTATATATGGTCAGTCTCTGGGGCATTGTCCTGCACGATAGGGCAATGTCACTATCATAAGCAGCCAATGCCTGGCTCTCCTTGGTCCTAGCTTGGGTGGAGAGGGGGCTTGGGCGCTGATATTGTATATATGGTTAGTCTCTTGGGCATTGTCCTGCTCGATAGAGCAATGTCACTGTTCCTTGCTTCTGCCATTCATATATATATAACAAATTTTTATCATCATAATCATCAACACTGAGAGAGAGAAAGAGAGAGAGAGAGAATTACCAATAAATAGCCATTTTGGCGAAACAAACAAAAACAAAGTGTCCGTCTCTCTCGGCCATTTGTTTGTTGTGGAAGAGCGAGTGTGAGGGGTGGGGGGGGGGGGAGGTTGAGGGAGGTTTGTGGCCGGTGCTTGGTGGGGGGGAGAGTTGGGTAGATTAAGTAGTTTTCTTTTCCTTGGTTACTGTTTTATTCACTTATTTGTTGTTCTGCTTCTTTAGGCTCATGATGCGTTTCTTTGCCCTATAAGTAATTCATACCATACTTATTTCCTACTCAAATGGATCGATGTACACACTCTCTCTCTCTCTCTCTCTCTCTCTCTCTCTCTCTCTCTCTCTCTCTCTCTCTCTCTCTCAATTATTCTTTCATCATTTACCAATATTTCGTTTATATTATAAGGCGCTAATGCTCTGACATGTAGTTAAAAACCTTATTTTGGAAAAAAAAAAGATGAGGAAATAATTTATATCTAAAGGTATCAGAACGTCGATATAAAAACTATTGTATAAACAAGGTTTCAAATCTAAGTTAAGGAGAGAGAGAGAGAGAGAGAGAGAGAGAGAGAGAGAGAGAGAGAGAGAGAGAGAGAGAGAGAGAGAGAGAGAGAGACCGTTGTTCGTGGCCTGGCCGGGAAACTTTCATTTCTTCTTTTATTAATTTCGACACCCGTAGGCCGTAGGGGGTGGAGTCAGCTGATTCTCTTTGTGTTCTTATTTCCTATTAGTTATAATCATTATTTTATTGACGTTTTCCTTCCTGCGTTAATTCTATCATTTCATGACACATTTTTTGATATTTCGTTGTTTCCTTTCGATTAAAATTATTCAGATATACTTTAGCGGAAGGGTAAATCCCTGGAGGAAAAATAAGTATTAATCCTCATAGGGTGAATCTGTCATCCTATTATTATTATTATTATTATTATTATTATTATTATTATTATTATTATTATTATTATTATTATTATTATTTCAGGCTACATATACATAAAAGATTCAGGGTACACTCGGGCACACTATTCTGTTCAATTTCTCTTCCTCTTGTTTTGTTAAAGTTTTTATAGTTTATATGGGAAATATTTATTCTAACGTTGTTACTGTTCTTAAATTATTTTATTTTTATTTGTTTCCTTTCCTCACTGGGCTATTTTCCATGTTGGGGCACCTGGGATTATAGCATCCTACTTCTCCAACTAGGGTTGAAGCTTAGATTTTAATAATATATATATATATATATATATATATATATATATATATATATATATATATATATATATATATATATATATATATATATATATATATATATATATATATATATATATATATATGATAAATCTACTTTTCTTTGCCCAGTGTTTCTTTCCATTGTCTGATTTCAGTAATTGACATTGATGTTTTGATGCCCTGTTTTAATAGAATTAAGTGAGTATTATTTCAACAATGCTTATAAAGGGGGAAGAGACTTCATAGAAGTATGGGATATATTTTGAAGGCGTTGTTTAATCCTTAGAGAGAGAGAGAGAGAGAGAGAGAGAGAGAGAGAGAGAGAGAGAGAGAGAGAGAGAGAGAGAGAGAGAGAGCCTCATATTTGGGGTTTGCCAGTTTTCACCACCATGCTGGCCAGCGTGGATTGGTGATGGTGGGAGATTTTCGTCTGATCATTCACATCAAACCAACCTAGTATGGGTGGCCCTGACTGTTTATTATAGAACAACTTTGCTACTCATGGCAATATGCAAACTTTTTCACCACATTATCTCCACCCAAAAGTATATGTATATTTATATATATATATATATATATATATATATATATATATATATATATATATATATATATATATATATATATATATATATATATATATATATGTGTGTGTGTGTGTGTATGTGTGTGTGTGTGTGTGGGTGTGTGCGTGTATCTATACTTATATACATGTGTGTGTACCTGGGCTAATTTTCCTTACAATGAGTAGATTCGGGAAAAAATCAACTAATAAAAATATAAATTATTTATCAACAAGTCGATCTTTTTATAATTTGGAGACATAATAAAGTCAATTGTTAAGATGACTACAGGTAATTTCCATAAATTAAAAGAAACCTCTGTCCTGTAAGGATTCTTCATTAAAGAAACTATTGTCTGAACTTTAAAATTATTTCATGTAAAATATATTTTTTAGAGGACAGTACTACAAAATACAATTATATACAAGAATACAAATGTATGAAATCCTATTAATGTTTTATTTGACTGTAAAATTAGAAATCTTGAAGGGTTTTAGTCATCTTGTTTGGTAACACAAGTGGAAAAGCATTTTCAAGATGGTGATGGTGACGTGGCAAAAAATAAATTTGGTGTTATGGCTTACAAAACATTAATATACCATTCTATGGGCAATGTTAACTCTTGAAATTGTATATGATTATTTATTAAAGGGCATTCCACTAGAGGAAGCTATTTCTAGGTGAAAGCATTAAAAAAATGCGATATTTTTTTTTTTTTTTTTACTAATTTATTTAGGGAAATAAACTTGCATTAATAATGGAAGTTGTCTCATTGTATCATGTAAACTTCAGTATTAATATTAAGGATAATGTTTGTCTATGCTACTAAAAGATGTATCGATATTTATTATTCATTATAGGCTTGTAATCTCTAAAATAATCACTGTAAATGGGAGAAAAAAAATAACAGTTGCAACTTTGTATATCAAAGAGGCTATTTAGTGCGAAACATACACTATCTAATCATTGCAATATAAGACGAATATATTAAGAAATAGATTTACTTTTCTTCGGAGTGATAATGTATCCAGTTCCCTGGAGGAAAACTTTTAAGAAATTGAAATAAAAAAAATGCTAGCAACTTTCTCCTCGGAGGTTATTCATCAAAATACCTATTGTCCAAGCCTTAAATGTCTTTCATATAGAATATATTTTATGTATGATAATAATACAAGATATATTTATTTCATGTAATAAAATTTTATTAGATACTATTGATGATCAGTTCGATTGTAAAATTAGAAATCCTTAAGGTGTTTGAGTATCGTATTTGGTAAAACAGACAGCTGACTAGCCTATTTCTGAAACAGGCTTAACTACTTGTTTTACCAATAGAAATGTGCAAAATTCCTTTAGGATTTTTAATTTTGCAATCAAATATGACTTTGATGGTATCTAAGCAAATTTATTATCTTATATAGATATATTTTGTATTAGTTCTGCACATAAAATACATTTTATATAAAAAATTCTAAAACTTGAACAATAGCTCTTTTGATTATTAATGTGGTCAAGGTTGAAGTTGCTAGAAGTGGCTAGTAAATTTTCTATTTTAATTCCCTTCTCTGTATTTATCTTCACAATTGGATATATTATTACTCCAATTAAAAGTAATTATATTTTCTAATATACTCGTCCTATATTGCAATGATAGAATAGTCCATGTTTTGCACTAGATACCTTCTTTGGATATGTAAAGTTGCAAGATAGTATCAAATCTGTTTTCAAAAATAGTTACTTCTACTGCCAATAGGTGCCCATACCATAGCTGTGTCCATGAATTTCTTGAAATTACGAGCCTTTATTGAATAATAAATATATATATATATATATATATATATATATATATATATATATATATATATATATATATATATATATATATATATATATATATATAAATCATTTAATAGAATACAGGAACAGTAGTACCAAAATTAAAACTCAAACTCACATGATAGAATGGGCCAATTTATGAGATATTGTTTTCTTAATTTAATTTTGTTTCCCTAAATTAATTCGTCTGCTAACAACAAATCTCAATTTTTATGGTTTTCACCTATAATTAGCTATCTCTAGGATGAAATATTCCTTAATCATCATCTATATTAAATCTTAAGACTTAGCATTGCCTTTAGAATGGTATATTAATGTATTATAAGCCATAATACAAAATTCTTTTTTTGCCACGTCAACATCATCCTTGTGAAAATGCTTTTTCACTTGTGTTACCAAACAAGATTATTAAAACCCTTTAAGAGATCTAATTTTACAGTCAAATGAAACATTAATGGGATCTCATACATTTTATTTCTTGTATATAATTGTATTTCGTAGTAGCCTACTAGTATTAAAAATATATTTTATATGAATATAATTTAAGCTTAGACAATAGCTTTTTTTTTTAATGAAGAATCCGTGCCAAGAGAAAAGTTGTCAGCTTTTTCCATAACTTTAGTTACACCAGTTTTCATTTTAACAATTAAATAAAACCATTACTACTAATTAAAGTAATTCTACTTTTCAATATATATGTCTTATATTGTTGTGTCCACAAAATCATAAACAATGTTAAATTATTTAATTAATACACGAACTATAATATGAAAAATAGAACTTAAGTTTGCATGATACAATGGAACTATCTGTATTATTTGATTTCATTCATTTACCTTTGGTTCCCAGAATAAATTTATCTGCTATTATCATTAAATGTCTTGAGATTAGACTATGGTGAGATACTCAAGTTAGAATAATGTAAAAGTAAATAATGATGAACTCTAAAATACATCTCAGGATTACTATACGAGCCGTTGTAAAGATTGACTAAGTTCCGAGTCTAAACTTCCAACATGGCGAGTCCCGAGTGTGTCCTTTTGTTTCCCTGAAGTCCAGCATTTTTTTTGTTTTTTCGTTTTTCCTGCAAACCTTCAAAGATTAGTTAAATGTAAGTTATTTCATATTTATTATTATATCACATACACAACGTCCCTTATGCTAAATGCCTTTTTTATGCAGAGATTATTACGAAAGTGTGGCATGTGACCATGTCAAAACTTAGCTATGAAGCCACAAGGTTGGAAGTCATATGTAAAATTCTCTTATTTTACGAAAATTGCTTTGGATTTTGTGCCAAGGTGAGGTATAAACAAAGTGCCACTCCGAAATTAACTTGATATTTATATTATGCAACCTATGTGGAAATATTAACCAATTTGCTTGAAGATATAATCGTGTATGGCAAGTTGGCTGCCAATCCAAAATTTTAATTTCCCTCTTTGTGAACCGTAGCTTTAGGATATCGAGTTGAAGCTGTGGTCATTTTTCTTTAGCGCCCATTCATTGTATTTTTTCATGAAAATTATCTTTCTTTTAGTTTTAAATTGTTCTGATATCTACCACCCTACGTATCCCAGTAGTAATGGGGTCTCAATTCGGTCCCTAGGTGGGAATCGGTCAGAAAACTTAACATAATTGTATTTCTTGTTACTCTTAAAATATTTTATTTTTCCTAGTTTCCTTTCCTCGCTGGGCTGTTTTCCCCGTTGGAGCCCCCTAGGCTTGTAGCATCCTGCTTTTCCAACTGGGGTTGTGGCTTGACAAGTAATAATAATAATAATATATGGTTTGACGTTGATACTGTTTTTTGAATGATTTATTGTTGATTTCTCATTTATTAATTTCCTTATTTCCTTTCCTCAGTGGGCTATTTTTCCCTATTGGAGACCTTGGGCTTATAGCATCTTGCTTTCCCATCTAGGATTGTATCTTGGCTAGTAATAGTAATAACAGGTTGAACCAACCCCTACCGAGTCACTGCGTCCTATGTAGCTCTATTAAGGACAGTTTTCTATACACCAGTCAGAGTGGTCTGCTTCGCTTGCGTAATATTTTAATGCTCATTTGTTCCATGCAGCGTTACTATGGCGTGACGTTGGACTGAGAGTCTGAGAGGAAGGAAGGGGCAAGGGGGAGGGGAAAGAGTGAGGGAGGCTTCGCTGATGCTGATTGGTTGATAACGGTGACACGGTAGGATTTGCTTGGCTGTGATTGGTTAGGAAAGGCTCTTTCTCTCTCAGCACCTCTGCTATGCAAGTGACGGCGACAATTTTAAATCGCCTCTCCTCGTTCAGTTTAGTGACTTCTCAAATAAAAATATAATTGTATTATCAAGCAGATTATTATCATTATTAATATTATTATTATTATCATTATTATCATCATTATTATTATCATTACTATTATTATTATTATCATTGTTATTATTTTTATCTAGTTCAAAATAGATGAAGTCAATGAAAACTGAGTCTTAAGTTGGTACCGTGAAAACTTTGAATTGAAAGTTTTGAAAAAGCTTATGTTTTAAAGGACATGTTAAAGAAGACTGGGATGAACATTGTGTTAAAATAGAGACATTTAAAAAAGGAGGTAACGAAACAAAAATAAATAAGTAACATCAGTTATTACCACAATGAGACTCCAATAGGCTTATATTAGTACATTATCATACTGAGACTTGTTGATACTGAAGTCTGACTAAACTGAGTTATGTTTCCTTGGGACACGACTACATTCAAACATGTCTATTATTATTATTATTATTATTATTATTATTATTATTATTATTATTATTATTAGCTAATCTACAACCCTAGTTGGAAAAGCAAGATGCTATAAGCCTAAGGGCTCCAATAGTGAAAAATAGCCCATTGAGGAAAGGAAATAAGGAAATAAATATACGTTGAGAACAAATTAACTATAAATAATTCTACAAACAGTAACAACATCAAAACAGATATGTCATATATAAGCTATAAAAAGACTTATGTCAGCCTGTTCAACATAAAAACATGATGAGACATTAATACTTTGTGTCACTACACTATGACACGAATAAAGTATACTGAAGCGCCTTTGTTATGAAGCACCTTTACATCAAGATATCCCTGCCGGACTGAGACATGTATGCACAGAGACACTGCCATCCTGAGATACGACAATATTGAGACATTTAATGTTTTGTACCAACCGTGTGTCACACAATTGTACATAATTCCTTTTGCATATATTATGCTTGTATCTTCGCTCTTCCCTCGCACTAAACGAACATGAAAATTCATGTCTGCTGTTTCCTCTGTAACATTGTCTGTCTTGTTAACTTGTTATGTCCTGTTGCCTTGAGGTTTTGTATATAAAGGAGAGTGTTCTATAACTCAGTTGATTGCATCCTGCCTTTGAGTTCACAACCCTCTCTCGGATCGTCACATTGGTGACCCCGGAAGTCGACTCGCTCCCACCTCCCTTGCCCCTCCATCGTTGGTACTATGACGGAGACAGACTCTACTACAGCAGTTGGCGCTGCGGACGCCCCATTGAAACTTTCACCGTTTGCCAGCGGAGAAGTGTTTGCTTGGTTTCAACGCGCAGAAGTCCACTTTCGTATCAGGGGCCTGACTCGCTCAGCCACCAAAGCGGATTATGTTCTCGTGGCGATACCCAAGGACACCTTCCCAGAAATATCCGACTGGCTTTGTGAACAAGGAGACACCCCAATAGCGTATGACGCCCTCAAAACATACCTTCGGCAGCAGTACTTGCCGTCGCCAGCCGCCATATAGCAAAGCTTTTTCAGCTCTCGCAACAACCGTTGGGGGACCAAGGGCTTCGCTTGCCCTCAGTGAAATGACCAGTATCGCTCGCCTTCAACCTGCCGCAGACGACTCTCCTCGTGAGGTGAACCTACTTCGTGCCCTTTGGATACGCCGTTTACCCGAACCTGTACGCGCTGCCATACCCGATGTCGATAGTTTACCCATAAAGGACTTGATGACCAAAGCCGACGCCCTTATGGACAGCCACTTCAAGACCTCCATCAACGCCTCCACCCCTGACGACGAGGATGCCTATTCAAAGTACACCGAAGCTGACATGAATGCCGTAGGACATACACGCCTACCCCGTGACGTGCCGAAGCGGAGACAAAGCCGCCCACCATCCACCAATCGCTCGCGCCCCAACGAACGACTTCTACAGCCATTTACTACCTCCCATCCGCCACAGTTTTGCTACTACCACTTCAGATTCGGGGCAACCGCGAAGAAATGTGCCAAAGACTGTCAGTGGCCAAAAAACGTGTAAGTAGGCCATCGCTCGTGGCGGTGGCCTCCCATGTTTCTAATCTTTTCTTTTTACAGGATGCAGGAACGGGCGTGCGATTTTTGGTAGACACGGGTGCTTGTCGTTCTCTTTTGCCAAGGAAACTCTTCAAGGCACGACGAAGTCTGTCTACATCTGCCGACGTCCGCTTGGTAGCTGCCAACGGATCTGCGATACCCACCTACGGTTACGAGAACCTCACATTATCGTTCGGAAACGGTAAATTCAATTGGAAGTTTCTCGTTGCTGACGTCACAATGCCAGTCCTCGGTGCGGATTTCCTCTCTCATTTCCACCTTCTGGTCGATGTCGCTCACCGACGATTGGTCAACGCAGACTTGTACTTGTCGACACCTCTTCAACCCGCCCCCTCTTACCTCGCTCTCCACATCAGCGCACCCACGGATGCCTACGCCCACCTCCTCACTTCAGACCAGGAAGTTTTCCGTCCAGAACTTCGCCAAACGCCCACGGTTCCTGCCAAGCACGGTATTTATCACCATATCAAGACGACGGGACCCCCAGTCTTCGCAAAATTCAGACGTCTGGCACCGGAACGATTGACAGCCGCCAAACACGTTCGCCGAAATAGAGAAAATGGGCCTTTGCCAAAAGGCCTCCAGCCCATGGTCGTCACCCTTACACATCGTTCTGAAGAAAGACGGCTCCCTCTGTCCGTGCGGGGATTACAGGCGCCTAAACATGCAAACAGAACCGAAGCCCTACCCCCTCCCAAACATTGCCGACGTGACTTCCTACCTGCACAAAGCGAAGGTTTTCTCTACGCTCGACCTCCTGAAGGGGTATTATCAGGTGCCTATGAACACAGAAGACATCCCCAAGACTGCCATCACCACTCCGTTTGGCACATACACATTCAATTACTCCTGTTTTGGCCTTCGTAATGCTGGGGCAACGTTTCAACGTCTCATGGATGGCATTTTAGGGGACCTCCCTTTCTGTGTATGTTATGTGGACGACATACTTGTGTTCTCCTCCTCAAAAGAGGAACACCTCCGTCACCTGCGCATCGTGCTCGACCGCCTGCAACAAAACGGCCTTGTAGTCCGGTACGACAAGTGTACCTTTGGCGCCAACGAAGTGTCGTTCTTAGGGCACCGTATCACTACTGATGGAGTCCATCCCCTCCCTGAGAAGGTAGCAGCCGTTCAGAATTTCCTCGCGCCATCGACCGTCAAAGCTCTGCTGGAATTCTTGGGCATGATCAACTATTATCACCGCTTTCTGCCAGCCATTGCCGCCACTCTTGCTCCCCTCTACGCCTCCCTCAAGGACAAGCCAAAGGACCTGAAGTGGGGTCCCCTTCAAGAAGCAGCCTTCTGCAATGCAAAGAAGGCCCTATCAACTGCTGCGGCTCTCACTTTTCCTATCCCACACGCCCCTCTCCTTCTCTCCACCGATGCCAGCGACGTCGCTATTGGTGCAGTACTCGAGCAGGTGCTCAAAGGCTCGCCCCGCCCATTGGCCTTCTTCAGAAGATAACTGTCCAAGGCAGAATCGGGTTATTCTACCTTCGTTCGAAAATTGCTGGCGGTGCATTTGGCTGTCCGTCACTTTCGCCATTTCTTAGAAGGTACACCCTTCGTCATTCGCACAGACTACACTCGACAGTCTGATGCCTGGTCCACCCGTCAACGCCGACATCTCTCCGCCGTGGCTGAATACAATTGCACCCTCCAATACGTCCCTCGGAAAATGAATCCCGTTGCCGATGCCCTGTCAAGAAACACGTTGGCTGCCGTTCAACTGGGATTGAATTACAACGCCCTGGCTGAAGCCCAACGACAGGATCCAGAGTATCAAGCTTGTAGGACATCCTGCTCGTCCCTCCGTTGGGAAGATTTTCCTCTCGAAGACTCTAACACCACCCTCCTCTGTCACGTCAGTACTGGTAGACCGCGACCTTGGATTCCTGCTCCCATGCGCCGACAGGTGTTTGATTTCATTCATGGCCTTTCACATCCCTCATGCCGTTCTACTGCACAGCTGCTGAAGGAAAAGTTCATTTGGCACGCCATTTCTAAGGATGCTAAGGATTGGGTCTGCGCCTGTACTTCTTGCCAAACTTCCAAAGTACATCGACACACGGATTCAGGAGTGGGCACCTTTCCTCAACCTCAGCGTCGTTTCGCACACATTCACGTCGACGTTGTAGGCCCCCTACCCACATCACAAGGACATCGTTACCTGTTTACCGTCATCGACCGCTCCACTCGTTGGCCTGAAGCCATTCCCATGGAAACTGCAACGTCCGCCTCATGTACATCTGCCTTACTCTCTGGATGTATTTCAAGATTCGGTATCCCTGAGCATATTACTTCTGACATGGGAACCAGTTTCACCTCTCAATTGTGGATGTCATTAGCGAATCTCCTGGGCATCACCCTACATCAGACAACGGCCTACAACCCCGCTCCCAATGGAATGGTTGAACGTTTTCATCGCACCCTCAAAGCAGCTTTGATGTCCCGCTGCAAGGATTGCAACTGGTTTACTCAGCTTCCCTTGGTCCTCCTGGGATTAAGGACCACTCCTAAAGACACCTTCGACGTCTCGGCAGCTGAAATGGTGTATGGCGACCCGTTGGTCGTCCCTGCCGAATTTTTTCCTTCTACAACCTCCTCCAACGATCTCCAGCGCATACGTCACGTCGTGGGAAAATTTACTCCGTGCCGCCAGACTTACAACCCCCCAGCGAAGCATCACATACCAACGGACTTGCATTCTGCAATGCACGTCTTCCTGAGCAACGACACTAGCAAGCCACCACTAACGTCCCCTTACACGGGCCCTTTCCTTGTGATCCGACGCAGTCCGAAAGCATTCCTACTAAACATTCAGGGCAAAGTAGACTGGGTCTCCATTGATCGTCTAAAACCTGCTTATCTTCTGCCAGCTGACCTGCCTACAGTTCGCCTCTCCAGATCAGGGCGGCCTATTTAACATATACAGTATGTCATTTTTAGGGGGGGAGCCATGTACCAACCGTGTGTCACACAATTGTACATAATTCCTTTTGCATATATTATGCTTGTATCTTCGCTCTTCCCTCGCACTATATATATATATATATATATATATATATATATATATATATATATATATATATATATATATATATATATATATATATATATATATATATATATATATATATATATATATATATATATATATATATATACTACCGCTGGAGAGTTAAGGGCTCCTTTGACTTGCCAGGCAGTACTACATTGAACCCTTCTTTCTAGTTATGGTTCAGTTCCCTTTGCCCACACATACAGTACGCCGTATAGTCTGGCCTACTGTTTACAGATTCTCCTCTGTCCTCATACAACTGACAACATTGATTATCAAATAATTCTTTACCACCCGAGGGGTTAACTACTGCAGCTGCAGTGTAATTGTTCAGTGGCTAATTTCCTCTTGGCAAGGGTAGAAGAGACTCTTTAGCTATGGTAAGCAGCTCTTGTAGGAGAAGGCACTCCAAAATTAAAACATTGTTTTCCAAGTCTTGGGTAGTTCCATAGCCTCTGTACCATGGTTTTCACTGTCTTGGGTTAGAGTTCTCTTGCTTGAGGGTACACTCTGGCACACCATTCTATCTTGTTTCTTATCCTCTTGTTTCGTTGAAGTTTTTACAGTTAATATAGGAAATACTAATTTTAAT
>NC_090744.1:64728739-64736239 GCF_036898095.1 Palaemon carinicauda | reverse complement strand
GTCGGCTCTAGATATTGATAATAAGAATTACTATAACCATTGAAAATAATAATAATAATAATAATAATAATAATAATTATAATAATAATAATAATAATAACCCTCTGCTTACAAACCAGTTTGTTTAATACAACATTTTATTAGATGTTTATATGACTTCTGACACGATATGTATATATATATATATATATATATATATATATATATATATATATATATATATATATATATATATATGTCCTTTTCTGAGTGGGGATACATTGACGTGGTAAAAGGGTTTGTTTCGCCATGAAAGTTTTGCCAGGCTGACACTTGCACGACATTTTGTCACGAATTTGTGGCATTTTGTGGCACGAACTGGGAGGTTCCCGCACTGTTCACGACGAGTTCACACATAGTTCATGATGAGTTCACGACGAGTTCATGATGAGTTCACGAATACATGGCCACATTGGCACGAACTGGCATGACGAGTTCACGACGAGTTCACACATAGTTTACGCATAGTTTGTGCACTTCCTGCATTGGCACGATGAGTTCACGCAATTCGGATGGTGTCGTGCCGATTTGGCCACGCCATATAAAAACGGGGCTTCTCCAAACCAAGGACATTCTTGGATTGGCTTTGGAAGAGACAACAATGCTTACTGTCAGAGACACCATTGCAAAGAGGAGAAGATACCTATACCTGGCAGCTGCTCTAGCCATTGTTGGAGAGCAGCAGAAAAGGCTGGCAGAGGAAGAAGAGAAACAAAAGACAACCCCACCTCGAAGAAAGATACAAAGGAAAGTGTGGGTCAGGGAATGGTTAACCAGAAGGCACGAGTTTGGACAGTATCACAGTCTAATGACTGAACTCCACAAGGAAGATCAAAGCGGCTACAAAAATTACCTCAGAATCACACCTGACCTGTTTCAAGAGATGGTTGAGAAGTTAACCCCTCACCTCCAGAAGCAGTCCACCTTCATGAGGGAACCGCTTCAAATTGGACTCAAGCTTGCTGCCTCCCTCCGCTTTTTAGCCACTGGAAATTCCTATCAAAGTCTGCAGTACAGGTTCAGGGTTGAAGCAAGTACCATCTGCAAGATCATACCCGAGGGAGGTGTGTAAAGCCGTCATCGTGGTCTACAAGGACGAAGTGCTGCGCTGCCCCAAAACTGAGGAGGACTGGAAGGAAGTTGCTGCCAGGTTCAGCTCCAGATGGAATTACCACAATTGTCTGGGGGCTGTGGACGAAAAGCACATCGGCATAAAGAAGCCACACAATGCTGGATCTTACTACTACAACTACAAGGGCTTCCACAGCATTGTACTGATGGCAGTGGCAGATGCTACCTTCAAGTTCCTCTATGTGGATGTTGGAGCAGAGGGTGGTGTGTCGGATGGAGGAACATGGAGCAACTTTTCCCTGCATGATGCTGTAGAAGACAACAGAGCTGGAATGCCTCAACTAGAACCACTCCCTAATGATGACCACCCAGTGCCCTATCACTTCGTAGGGGATGACGCCTTTGCTCTCCGAACCTGGATAATGAAACCATTCTCCCATCGGTCACAAGTCCTACGAGAACGCATATATAGCTACAGGTTGTCTCGTGCCCGACGTGTCGTGGAGAATGCCTTTGGAATTTTAAGTCAAAGGTTCTGTTGCTTTTTGA
The DNA here is from genome assembly GCF_036898095.1 of Palaemon carinicauda. Taxonomy (NCBI): domain Eukaryota; kingdom Metazoa; phylum Arthropoda; class Malacostraca; order Decapoda; family Palaemonidae; genus Palaemon; species Palaemon carinicauda. Next base: position 64,734,580 of record NC_090744.1, on the reverse strand, counting down.
CGACGATGCAGCAGAACCCCGACACCATCAACCTGATCACCATGTGTGCCTGTGTCCTACACAACCTCGTCCTCATCAGATACCCATACGCAATTTCAGAAGTGGACTACGAAGATCCGGACACACATGATCTGACCCCTGGTGGATGGAGGACTGAGCAACACCTGCAGGGGCTGGTGCCTCTAACCGGCCATCATACCCAGAAGGATGCAAAGGATCAGCGAGACTACCTTTCACATTACTACATGTCCCCTGCTGGTGCTGTCCCTTGGCAAGAAAAAATTGTAGTACCTCCATGAGCTGCATAGTTGTTCCATTTTTTAAATAAAAGAAACGTATCTTTTTCGTGTGTATTTTTTGTTGCCATTTATTTTTTTTAAATATGAAAGCATTTTATTTACATTAAAACAGCAGACATCAAATATGTACAAGTATCACAGTCCAATTATTTACAAATATTTACAAGTGTCCCATCTCATCTCAGTCAGTGTCCTTGCTGGTGCTTTTTTTTTTTTGGCCTTTATTTTATGGTTTATTTTTCTTTCCTTTTTGTTTTGTTTTTATTTTTTTTTCGTTTCTATTTTTTTCACTTTATTTAAAGGTTATACAGAAAAATAAGTGTTTTGAAATAAGAAAGCATTTTATTTACATTAAAACAGCAGACATCAAAATGTTTTTGGTGTATTTGTCTTTCCTTTTTGTTTTGTTTTTTTATTTTTTTCTTTTCCATTTTTTTCTCTTTATCTTAAGGTTATAGAGAAAAATAAGTGTTTTGAAATAAGAAATCATTTTATTTACATTAAAACAGCAAACATCAAAATTTTTTGGTTTATTTTTCTTTCCTTTTTATTATTTACATTAAAACAGCAGACATCAAATATGTACAAGTATCACAGTCCAGTTATTTATAAATATTTACAAGTGTCTCATCTCAGCTCATTCAGTGTCCTTCCTGGTATTTCTTTTCTTTATTTTTTGGTTTATTTTTCTTTCCTTTTTTTTTATTCTTTTTTTCGTTTCCATTTTTTCACTTTATTTAAAGGTTATACAGAAAAATAAGTGTTTTGAAATAAGAAAGCATTTTATTTACATTAAAACAGCAGACATCAAAATGTTTTTGGTGTATTTGTCTTTCCTTTTTGTTTTGTTTTTTATTTTTTTTTTCATTTTCTTTCTCTTTATTTTAAGGTTATACAGAAAAATAAGTGTTTTGAAATAAGAAATCATTTTATTTACATTAAAACACCAAACATCAAAATTTGTTTGGTTTATTTTTCTTTCCTTTTTAATATTTGTTCGTTTCCATTTTCTTTCTCTTTGTTTTAAGGTTAAAGAGAAAAATAAGTGTCTTAAAATAAGAAATCATTTTATTTACATTAAAACAGCAAACATCAAATATGTACAAGTATCACAGTCCAATTATCTACAAATATTTACAAGTGTCTCATCAGTCAGTGTCCTTGTCCTTGCTGGTTGTGGTACCGCTGCGTGGGGAGGCCTGCTGGACTGGTGGGGTGTTGAGTTCCTTAGAGGTGTAGAGGGGTGAGGGTGACATGGCCTCTTCTAGGTTGCTCTCGACGGACCAAGGGGTCAGGACCGGGAAGCTGAGTGGCGTCAGAGGTGTCTTGAATGTGGCTGACAGTGACAACAATGAAGGTGTTGGTGAAGGAGCCTGGACAAGGGTGGGTGACGATAATGAAGTTGATGGTGAAGGAACCTGGACAAGGGTGGCTGACGGTGGAGGTGGCATCCCTGGTTGCCACTCCGTGGTACGGGGCTAGGAAGACTGGCCTGAATACTGTGGTGACTGGGGCGGCATCCAGTTATGACTGGCTGGACGATGCTGCTGCTGCTGCTCTGGCGGTGCCTGCGAGGTTGCTGGTTGAGGGGGATGCCAGAACTGCTGCTGCTGAGGGGGCTGCCAAGGTTGCTGCTGCTGTGGGCCTGGCCAGGTCATCATGATTGGTTGTTGATGTGGCTGCTGGAAGACCTGACGCCGCTGCCTGTAGCGGTGTACAAGGTTGAGCCACTCTATCTGGAATTCATGCCAGTAGTCCTCTGGGATGGCATGTATGTGGCCTTCCAGCAGGCACGAAAAATCGTGAACTATCTTGTGCTGGCCGGTGAACGAGGTCGCCAAGGATTCTGCTTTGGACATGATCTGAAACATACAAACATTGTAACAATTTAGTACAGCATATCAATGCAACATATTGCACATTCTATGTCAAAAACAATGGATGAAACTGGAATACAATCTACATGTAGACATTGGGATTCTCACATTTTTCACTATAGTATTGATGTCCTTGTCGGACACCCAGGTGTCGCTGGGTGTGGTGTCTATTGTTGTTAGGGTGGACCGCTTCCCCTTGCCCTTGTCCTTCCAGGTGCTGGTAGATGCTTGGCTGTGGGAACCTGTGGACATCAGTTCATCATCGTCTCCGTCGCTGACCGTCACTGCACCTGATTCTGAGCCAGCAAACTGCTCACTGGGGACTGTCTCTCCCCGGACGATGTGTTATATGAGGAAAGACCACATCTCCATGATGTGGTCCTCACGGGCACTCCTTTAGGGCTGGCCAGCTCCACTCTTCTTCTCCTTCTTCATAATCTTCCCAACCCTGGTCCTCAAGTTCTCGTAACACTTCTTGCATTGGACACCAGTGGCAGGAGGCTCCAGCTGTTCTTCAAGTTGGTCCCACCGGCTGTTCTTGGCTACCACGTTGATCCACTCCTTGTGCTTCTTGTCAAACAGCATGGGGTTCTCCTTCACAAGGTCGGCCAACATAGTCTCCGCCTCTTCTGTCCAGTGGTAGTCAGGGATTTCTTTCTTCGACATCCGAACCCGCTTCTTCTGCTTCATTTCGTCCTCACTGGATGCCTGACTCTGGCTTGTATCCTGCTGTGTCTCCAGGATCACAAAATCGAGACTTGATATTGATGAGTGAGGAGAATTATCTCTATCAGCAGTCTCTGCCTCTAGGATGTTGGCATCTAGCCTTCTCCCCCTTCCTTTTGTCAGCTTGGTTCTTGATATGTTGTCTCTTCGCTGGCGAGCTTTGGAATGGTGAGCAGTGTCCTCGAAGCTCTATATATACCTCCCAACACCCACGTGAGCACCACTGTCGTGGAGTAGTCGTGAACTAGCGTGAACTCGTCGTGATCTGGCGTGAACTGGTTGTGAACCGGCGTGAACTGGTCAGGAAGTGGCGTGAACTGGTCAGGAAGTGGCGTGAACTGGTCGTGAACTCCTCGTGCCATGCGGAAACTGTTCGTGAAATGCGTAAACTAGTCGTCAAAATGCTCGTACCATGACCATGTCAGTGGGAAGGCACGGCCACGCTGAGAGGCGCTCATATTCGTGAACATGTTGTCAATTACTCGTGAACTCGACGTGAACTGTTCGTGAACTATTCGTGGAAGTTCGTGGCAGTTCGTGACAGTCGTGGCATGGCACGCATTGCCACGCACTGGCACGCATCCTCCCGCATCGTCCCGCACTGTTCACGATGCGTTCACGAACAGTTCGCGCATAGTTTACGAAAATTTTGTCGTGACCAAAATTTTGAACATTTCAAAATTCTCGCCACGCAAGCCACGATGTCACGACAAGTTCACGACGAGTTCACTCCAGTTCACGCATAGTTCATGCCACCTCATGACTCGAGTCGGGACAATGCGTGCCACAAATTCGTGAAAGTGTCAGGGTACCTTTATACTAGTCAGGTATGTTTGGCTGTGAGCGATCACCAATCCGCAGTGACCAGCTTGGTGATGAATTTGGCCAAACCCCATTAATTGACATGTTTGAGGCCTTTTTCCTGCAGTGGACTAGAAACATCTACAGTTGTTGTTGTATATATATATATATATATATATATATATATATATATATATATATATATATATATATATATATATATATATATATATTGTGTGTGTGTGTCTCTTGTGTATGTGTATGCATATACAAATGTATACATATTTTTATTTATATATATACATTAAATATATACAATACGTACCCATGTATATGTATATACACAGTATATATATATATATATATATATATATATATATATATATATATATATATATATATATATATATATATATATACATATATATATATATATATATATATATATATATATATATATATATATATATATATATATATATATATATATTAGTACCAAAATAAAATCCATGTTATGACATTTCACTCGACCTCACGTGTCTCCGTCGCACCATAACGATAAAAAAGAATAGAATTCTATTCATAATGTTAGTGCCTACATACAGCACATTCCATATGAAAATAGCTGTAGTATAAATAGCATACATAGAAAATATCATGAATATACATATGATGGAAAACTTAAGCTCTGTTGGCCTCGCTACTTTTTCAAGTCGAGCCATGATTTTCTGAATGGTTGTTAACAGTACGGTATTTTAATGCTTAATCTGTGGTGGATGAATATAAAATAAGAATAAGGTAAAGTATCTAAATAACTATGAAGCGTGAAGTGGGAGATGATGAATGGAGAAGTATTGATATAAAAGCCAAGATAGAGGCGACAAGCGAAATCTAACCGAAGCCCTTTGCGTCAGTAGGCGTAGGAGGAGATGATGGTGATGAAAGTATCTCATTAATAACTCAAAAGGAGGATTAAAATATGATAAAAATAAAGTCAAGGAGGTGAATCTCGAACACTTTTCTGTTAAAAGATGAACTCTTACTTATGAGTCTTAGCTGTTTATTATGTTCTTTCGTGTAGCGACATGATTAACAGATATGAAAAGGAAGATAAAGCAACAAATATTGTGTGCCTTAGGCCTAGCTTTAACATCGGTGTCTGCCAGAGACCGCATTGTATAATTTATTACTGAAAAGGTTCTATCATCTAAAACTTGCTACGTCCTCTAAAAGAAATCTAGATGCTTAAATGGATTCCTACGAGCTACATGCTAATCCAAAGGAAGCCCAAGGCTTTGATTAAGAACTTATATAAAAGACTTCCAGATGGAAAGGTGGTTTGATAGGTTCAAGTAGAGGTGAAATTCAGGGAAAAGACACTTCTGAAAATATAAGAAAATCATTAATGAAGCACAAATTCCTCCAGAACTTATTTTGGAAAAGAATGTCAAATCTCTGATTTGATTTAGAGGATGGAAGAACAATGCCAGGGTACACGATAGTCAAAGATAGGTCAACTTTAATGTTGGAAGGGAGCATCGCAGGGGATTTCATGCTGAAGCTGTTGTTAGTCTATGATACCCTTAAAGCCCAGTACACACTATGATTCATGTATCAGCTTCGTGAAGCAGTAGTGGTGTTGATAAAATTTAATAGGGGGGCAAATAGCAATGAAACACTGCTCACTTGTTTTCGCGTGTTAGCTGCCTAGTTGTAATTCAGCCTTCATTGACAGAGGATGTATGCCGATGATTTATTCTACCAGGGTACTCTAATCTTATTATTATAAAATTATTATTATCATTATCAAAATTTGTAGTGAAATTATTCTTATATAAGTTAGTATTAAAACTATTATATAAATTAGCATTAGAAATTATTATCATATAAATTAGTAATAAAAATTATCAATAAAATAAAAGGAGGAGTATTAGTCCCTGTCCACTCGATGGAACTATGGCTTATGGGAGGTAGTGATTAGCCATTGGCGTTGGAGTTGATCCGTTTTCGTGTTGAAAAAGTAAGTTTTCAACGCAGCCACTCTATACTGTGCGCATCATGAATCACAGTGTGTACGGTTCACTGGTCATTTTATACCAGCGGTCAAAGAATATTGCAAGGAAACGAGACTGAATTTT
>NC_090744.1:64716239-64721239 GCF_036898095.1 Palaemon carinicauda | reverse complement strand
TCTCTGCCTGGCCAGAAGCTATTTCTATAGAATTAATTCCAGTGGATATATGTTCCCAAGATAGAATTCGGTAGTGAATGCCATTGTGGTTGATATTTACATTGATTGAAATCATGAGCATTAGTGATATATATATATATATATATATATATATATATATATATATATATATATATATATATATATATATATATATATATATATATATATATATATATATATATATATATATGTACACACACACACACACACACACACACACACACACATATATATATATATATATATATATATATATATATATATATATATATATATATATATATATATATATATTTACTGTCACATTGGGAGGCAATGGCAGACGTATAACAACTCAGTCTCTCCCAGTCCCTGTTGAGCCGGGTTATAGTGAAGACAGGGGGAGGGGTGGGAAGGATTGATTCTGTGGGTTTGCATATCTATATACATACATATATATATATATATATATATATATATATATATATATATATATATATATATATATATATATATATATATATATATATATATATATATATATATATATATATACATATATATATACATATATCTATAAATATATATATACATATATATACACACACATATATATATATATATATATATATATATATATATATATATATATATATATATATATATATATATATATATATATGCATATATATTTATCCATCTTTTTGACGGGTGGCGTACACTATTCAATAACATTATGCCATTATTGCCCCAAACATAACATTCACACATGAAGATAGCATGTACACAAACACACGCTTCTATAGATACATCTAATCTGTAAATATTACATTTTTCTAACAAATAAGACGTCTTTTACACCTTTGTATTTGTTTACCCACTAATTACTTTGAGAAAAAACTCTACCTCAACAAATAAAATTACGAAAGTTCGTCATTAGATCTCAAAATTTCTCGTTAATTGCTACATCTTCGATAAAAGTTTTATAAGTAATTACACGATAATTTACATTTAATTATTAGTTTTGAAAGAAATTATCTTTTAATTTATCAGTGTTCCGAAGACATAAAATTCTCAACCCTTTTCTGAAAAGAATGAAATTAAAATATATTAAAATTACACAGCTTCGTTTTTTTCTTTTGGAAATATATTGGTTATTTGTCTTGTTTTTCTTAATTATGTGGTTCATGGTCTTCTGCTAGTTTGTCAATCTACCAACAGGTGTCAGTATTAATCATTATGCTAACATATATTGAAAAATGAAACAGCATTAGCACTTTATTACAAATTTTTTTTTTTTGTATTCCTTTTGAAGAGATACATAAGGCATAATATCTAATGGGAAAAAATATGTACAGTATGTATGTATGTATGTATGTATGTATGTATATCCATTTCTTAGTGGTGATACCATAACGTGGAGAGAAAATTTGCGTATCGCCATGATCAACAAAAGTGTGCTAGTCAGGGAACCCGTACTATGTTGGTTAGGTAAGAGAGATCAAACTAAAGTCTCCCACCATTACCAATTTGCATTAGCTAGCGTGGTGATGAAAACTAGCCAAACCACATACATGATTAAGGACGTGTCTGAGGCCTTTGTCTAGTAGTGGACTAAAATCGGCTGCATTTGTTGTTTTATAAATTATATATATATATATATATATATATATATATATATATATATATATATATATATATATATATATATATATATATATATATATATATAGTATCTGAAGCGTCATAAGCAGTTTTGTGTCTGACGAATTGTTTTTAAAAATCTCAATATATTTGTAAACGGACAATTATATATATATATATATATATATATATATATATATATATATATATATATATATATATGTGTGTGTGTGTGTGTAAGTATGTATGTATATACATATATATATATATATGTATATATGTAAGTATGTATGTATATACATATATATATGTATATATATATATATATATATATATATATATATATATGTATATATATATATATATATATATATATATATATATGTGTGTGTGTGTGTGTGTGTATATATATATATATATATATATATATATATATATATATATATATATATATATATATATATATATATATATATGTGTGTGTGTGTGTGTGTGTGTGTGTTTGCGTGTGTATATATGTAAGTAGGTCGAGGACAGTAGCTCCTCATCATCTGGGTCTCAGCATTGATAATGTTTCTTTAACTCTGACTCTTTTAAAACTATAGTCAATTCCCTTTAGAGAAGCACATTTGGGCTTTCTCGTCTTCAACTGTACCCAAAATTGGCTTATTGAGAAAGTCTTAAGAATTTCAGTGATCAGTCTATTCTGAAGAAGCGTTTTAATTCTTACGTTCTGCCTTGTTTCGAGCATTACTCTCCGGTCTGGTCTTCACCTGTTGAGTCTCATCTTAATTTGTTGGACAAAAACTTTCTTATTCCTGACCTAGATATCAATGTCTGGCACCGTCGTTCAATCAATTAGTTATGTATGTAGTATCGGATTTTTTCATAATTTTGACCATCCTTTACATTCAGATCCCGGACAATACCACCCTGTCCGTAATACTAGTTATGCATTTAATTCTAATAATCAGGCTTTCTCGATCATGATTATTCTAGAAGTTTCATTCCATCTATGACCAAGTTGTGGAATGATCTTCCTAATCGGGTAGTTGAGACGGTAGAACTTCAAAAGTTCAAATTTGCAGCAAATGTTTTCATGGTGAACAGGTTGACATAAAAGTATTTTCATAGTTTATATATTAAAGGTCTGTTTTAATGTTACTGTACTCACAATATTTAATTTTAATTGTTCATTACTTTTCATACAGTTTATTTATTTCCTTATTTCCTTTCCTCATTGAGCTATTTTTCCCGGCACTCATACTCTGGAGCGAAAACCGCCAGACCGATACATTTATAAGCGACCCCATTTGAGCGATATCTGCAATTTAACGACTTGCATTGGAGCGATGCAACTGAGCGTGATATTCTAAAGAATATTGCGACAAAATTGTTGTTTAAAAATAGAGGCATTTTAGTACATAAGTGCTTCAAACGACTTATTAAAAAATGATAAAAGTTGTTTAAAAATAGAAAGTCTTTTAAAAGATTATATACGAAGTTTTAGTTGAACTATATAGATATTTTGCATTTCGTTTAGTTATGCACTTTCAATAAAATTTCTATTTTAGTTTTATAATTTTTTCCCAGCCATCATGGAATTTGTAGGCAGCCTAAAAGCCGATGAAAAGTTATATCTTTTGACGAATATCTGTATCGGTTTATTGAAACAGATGGGACCTTCAAAGTATTATTTCCAGGTATCTTTTATCAGCTTTTTTCAGTCCATGTGTATGGATTGCCAAACAACTCGAAGGAATACTTACAGAAGGTTTTATTTCAACAAAGATAGAATGCGCCACTTTTAGACTTTCTCTGAGGTTGCTCCATTTAAACCTTTAACATTTTATCTAGCTTTTTATACTTTGAAATAGATTTGAAATACTTATTGTTATATTATTCCTTATATTTTTTACTTTCATTCATTTATAGTTTTCCTTCAAGTTTTTCATTTTTTTACAATTAAATTTTTTTTATGTTGCTTAAATAGACAATAGCTAAAAGGCGCTTAAATAAAATCCGCTCTAAAATAACAGCCCTCTAGAGAATGGCTGGAACTTTTTCCTGTTGGAGCCCTTGGGCTTATGGAATCCTGCTTTTCCAACTAAGGTTGTAGCTTAAATATAATAATAATAATAATAATAATAATAATAATAATAATAATGATAATAATAATAATAATAATAATAATAATAATAATAATAACACTGCTTTTCCAACTAAGGTTGTAGCTTAGCTAATAATAATAATAATAATAATAATAATAATAATAATAATAATAATAATAATACTGTGTGCGTGGAAAAGATTTGATACCTATACATATAAATATACGCAGATATACATTATATACATATAAATACATATTACATATATGTTTGTATGTAGGTGTATTTTTTCCAATATCAATCAGTTTTCCCTAACAGTTTTCGCCGTGGAAGAATAACTCGAGTAAATTCCACATTCAACATTTAATTTTTGAATTGTGGATGTGCAGTAAAACTTCTAAAACATTAATCGCCTTAAAACTGGAAAACTATTCCAAATCTTATTATTTCATTAAGATTCATCGAATATGTTTTTTTATTGTTATTGTTTTCCAGACTCTTTCCTTTTAAAGTTCGTGCTTTCGTAATTTTGGTTTTGAAAATATGACTGAAACATTTATGTCTCTCTCTCTCTCTCACTCTCTCTCTCCTCTCTCTCTCTCTCTCTCTCTCTCTCTCTCTCTCTCTCTCTCTCTCTCTCTCTCTCTCTCCCTCTCTCTCTCTCTCTCTCTCTCTCTCTCTCTCTCTCGCTCTCAATAAGAAGTCCAATATGGTGAACATGCTGATTGATGTATTGGGAAAAAGAATGCCAAAATGGTGTAATACATGTAAGATATGGTATTCCATTAATAATCCTCAACAACTGATTAGAAAATGTGATGCCTGCTATGCTCCAACACACCCTACATGTGCTGAAATACAGCAAAAAATAAAAAAATAGAGACACAAAGGTATTTTGCTCAACATGCTTAGTCTGGATAGAAAATATAATTAAGTCGAGACTAAATCTGCAAATAGTTGAAGAAGAAGAAGAAGAAGAAGAAGAAGAAGAGAAAAATGGACAGGATATGTGTAAGGATGCAGAGGAAATCATTGATATAACTTATGATGCCATCCAACAACATACTTATGAAGAAATAAATTATCAGATGGAAACAAATAATAGACCCAAGAGACTCTACCTGGACCTACATACTTTTAGGGAAGAGCAAGAACAAGAAAACAAAGAAAAGAAAGATATAGTCTGCAATTTGCTGAAAAGAGGGAATTGCAGATTTGGCAAAA
>NC_090744.1:64693739-64703739 GCF_036898095.1 Palaemon carinicauda | reverse complement strand
ATAACATAATTCATGATTTAAAAGACGTCACTGTGCAATAGAAAGTGATTCATTTCCAAATGAATCTTCTGCTTTTCAAGGAGTTCCATTCAGTAAGAGGATTCTTAAGGCCAATTAACAGCTCTTGAATGGCAGAGGTAGGGGACAGTGACATTGCCCTAGCTAGCAGGGTAATGCCCAAGAGATTGACCTTATATACTGTACATATGAACAGCCCCCGAGCTAAGACCAGGGAGGGCCAGGTAAAAGCAGCCGTTGACTCAGCAGGTAGACTTATAGGCTCCCCAAAATACCCCAATCCTGAGCTCACAAGGATGGTGAGATTGTACACACTATAAGAAATTGTCAAGTTAATCGAGACTCGAACCCCAGCCCGGTCAACGCCAGGCAGGGACGTTTCCAATAGGTCACCACAACCCTCGTTCTGTAGGTATGAGATAAGGTAGAAATTTGAGAATAATAGGCCTTGTCAGCATCACTAAATAATGGATATTTCTCTTTATTTGGAAGATTTTGAGCGTCTATAGGCTACTAATGTGGACATACTGATATCTTTTTAAATAACTGTTGAAGCTTAGATAATTCAGTATATCCAAATCAGGATTAAAATAAACACAGTCAGAGATTATTGGTAAGACTTTATTATTAATCCGTAAAGTAATTAGTTTATCTAGACTCGTAAGGCAATAGAGGAAAACAGATTAATAAAAAAAAATGAAAAGGTATTTAATACAGTAATCCCGCTCAAGCTCGATAGTTTCTTGTAGTATCTGCAACCTTGTGAGCTAAGGGTGCAGTATTTAGGGGAGACTATAGGTTTACCTGCTAACTTATCAACACCTATTGCCTGGCCCTCCCTGGTCCTAGCATGTTAGTGCATTGTCAATATCCCTTGCCTCTGTCATTCATGAGCGACTATTAAACATTAGACCCTTAAAACGATAGTATACTCTTAAATATGATTCTAAAACTGGAAGTCATTGGTGATTTCATATATTCCAGAGGGAAAGAAAGTTTGTTACTGGGACGCCAGTTCGACATCCATTTAGTCAATAAATCAATTGGTGGGTAATTATGCATCATACCATCTGAATAGAATGCAAAAAAAACTTATAATAACCTTTTGTTTTCTTGGAAAAATTAAAGTAAAATTTAAAAAAAGGACAAAGCCAGATTTAAGGGGATTTTTTACCTCCTTTATAACTATTTCATAGACTTTAAAACAAATGAGTTCAATGGATATATAAAACTTATACTTACCTCTTGAACTTGCCCCCTCCCATCTCACTCCCTCCAGTGTTCACCCCCCCCCCCCCCGCCAACACACACACACACACACACACACACACACACACACACACACACAAAGTACAAAGAGAGCATCGACAGATTATTTTTTATTTATTTCTTTTTCTTTTACTGTAGTAAGTACAGTACTTTTTCTCTCTTATGAAAAATAAACCAATGATATTTAGACTGGTCTTTTGTCATTCACACAATATACTTTTTTTTTTTACATCTTATATTTTACATTTTTCTATTCACATAATTAGTCTTTTGTTATGTTTTTTGTTAAATGAAATTATCAGAGTCTGGTTTGAAATATCTTTATATAGTATTTTACAGAGCAATAATTACAGATTGTTCCTTCTGTGTTCATTGCTGTTATAACAATTAGATCAAAAGGAGTTATCATTACATACATGAAACAATGTATGGAATCATTACTCGCATGAAACTAGGTAATTGAAATCGTGCAAATAAATATTGGGGTCTACGATATTACTTATTAAGAGTTGAATTGGCTAAATCTATTATAGCCATGGCAATACAAAACCCATAATAGTCAAAGGTTACTGGCATGAAAAAAAAATCCGTCTTCTTGTAATTTACGTCAGAAACCAATTTTTTTTTGTAAAGAAAAGTGATGAAATAAAGAATAGAGATACAGAGATAAAATAGACCTGTGCAATTGTGTGTTGCATTAAATAAGGACCTCCACTAAGTCTTGACATCCTGCTCCCTGAACTGCTTGTTCTGTCGTCATTGAATTACTATTGTTTCGATAACAACCGTTTGGATAACGACCATTTGAATAACGGCCATTTGAATAGCGACCGTTTGGATAGGACCATTCGCATAACGACCTTTGGGCGAATACACGGTTGGATAACGATCATTTGGATAATGACCATTCAGATAACAGCCATTTAGATAATGGCCATTTGGATAATGACCATTCGGATAAGGGTCTTTTGGATAATGACCATTTGGATGACGACCTTTTGAATAGCAATCATTCTCATTCGAATAACATGAATTTGGATAACGACTATTTGAATAACAACCCTTTGAATAACCCCCTTTGGATAATGGCCATTTGGACAATGACCATTTGGATAATGACCATTTGAATATGACCCTTTGGATAACGACCATTTGGACAATAACCATTAGGATAATGACCCTTTGAAAAACAGCCATTTCAATAACAACCAGTTGCACAATAACCGTTTGGATAATGACCATTTGAATAATGACCATTTGGATAACGACCATTTGGACAATAACCGTTTGGATAATGACCATTTGAATAATGACCCTATGAATAACAACCTTCGAATAACGCCTCATTTGATAACAACTACTTGGATAATAACCATTTGGATAATGACCATTTGAATATTGACTCTTTGGATAACAATTATTTGGACAATAACAGTTTGGGTGATGACCATTTGAATAACTACCCTTTGTATAACGACCCTTAGGATAACGAGCATTCAGAAAATAACTGTTTGGATAATGACTATATGAATAATGACCCTCTGGATAACGACCATTTAGACAATAACTGTTTGAATAATGACCATTTAAATAACGACCCATTGGATAACGACCATATGGACAATAACAGTTTGGATAATGGCCATTTGAATAACGACCCCTCAGATAACGACCATTTGGACAATAACCATTTGGATAATGACCATTTGAATAACGACCTTTTGGATAACGACCATTTGGATAACGACCATTAGGATAATAACTGTTTGGATAATGGCTATTCCAATAACAACTCTTTGGATAATGGCCATTCGGATAACAACGAATTTAGATAATGACCCTTGATTAATGACCATTTGGATAACGACCACTCAGATAACGACTATTTGGATAATGACCAGTGTCCGGAAAATACAAGAAACTGCAAATAGCCTTCCCAAGAAGCACACGAAAACTGCTGTACTCCTTCTGCACGTCACAGCTGTATTTATGGGAACGCAATTAAGACCATCGTACCCGAGCAGTCATTTCCATTTAAGTATGAGATAAGCTACCTGACACTTGCACGCATTTTTGCCACGACCAGTTCACTCCAGTTCGCGCATCGTTCACGCGACGTTCACGCGATGGCACGAATTGGCACGCGTAGTTCACGAGAAGTTCACGACACGTTCACGCGAGTTCGCTCATCATTCAGCATCGTTTCTGCATCGTTCACGCCAGTTCACAAATTGGCCACTCCATATAAAAATGGGGCTTCTCCAACCCGAGGACATTCTTGGATTGGCTTCGGAAGAGACAACAATGCTTTCTGTCAGAGACACCATTGCATTGAGGAGAAGAAACGTATCTTTTTCGTTTGTATTTTTTGTTGCCCTTTATTTTTGTTTCAATAAGAAAGCATTTGATTTACATATAAATAGCAGACATAAAATATGTACAAGTATTAAGAAAGCATTTTATTTTAACATTAAAAGCAGCAAACATGAAAAGTTTTTAGGCTGTTGATTTTAAGGTAATAAAGAAAAAGTGTGTTGAAATAAGAAATCATTTTATTTTTACATTAAAACAGCAAACAGAAAAAAATTGTTTTGCTCTTCATTTTAAGGTAATAATGAAGAATAAGTATGTTGATGAAATAAAACTTCATTTTATTTTCACATTCAAACAGCAAACTTAAAAATTTCTTGGGTTTATTTTTCAGTTAATTTCTATTTAAAACAAAAGTTTTGGGTCTTGATTGGTAATAGAGGAAAATAAGTGTGTGCATGAAATAAGACATCATTTTATCTTTACATTCAAACAGCAAATATAAACAATTATTAGGTTTATATTTTTCTTTCCTTTTCATTAATTTTTTCGTTTCCTTTTTGTTTCTCTTCATTATAAAGTTATAGAAATAGTTTGAAATAAGACATAATTTTATTTCTACATTCAAAAAGCAAATATAAAAATTTATTAGGTTTATTTTTCTTTCCTTTTCATTGATTTTTTCGTTTCCTTTTTGTTTCTCTTCATTATAAAGTTGTAGAAATAGTTTGAAATGAGATATAATTTTTTTTCACATTAAAACAGCAAATATAAAAATTCATTATGTTTATTTTTCTTTCCTTTTCATTATATTTTCGTTTCCTTTTTGTTTCTCTTCATTATAAAGTTATAGAAATAGTTTGAAATAAGATATCATTTTTTTTCTCATTAAAACGGCAAATATAAAAATTTATTAGGTTTATTTTTCTTTCCTTTTCATTAATTTTTTTGTTTCCTTTTTGTTTCTCTTCATTATAAAGTTCACGCCGCTTCCTGCATCGTTCACTCCAGTTCACGCCAGTTCCCGCACTGTTCACTCCAGTTCACTCCAGTTGGCGCATCGTTCACGACTATTTCACGACTATTTTGTGCGTGCCAATGCGTGCCACAAACTTTAAACATTTCAAAGTTCTGGGCACGCATGGCACGCATTTTACGCTCTGGCACGCCAGTTCCCGCACTGTTCACAACATTTCCAAGACTCGTTCACGCGAGTTCGCGCATCAATGCGTGCCAGTGCGTGCCACGAATGCGTGCAAGTGTCAGGTACCCTACAAAGACCCGGGAATTTAGATTCGGTCTCATTGCGAAAGATAACTAATCCTTGCAAGTAATCTTTCCAACCAATCCTTGTACCGAAGCCAAGCGATAAGGAGGAAGTTAGAGGAGAATGAATAAGCTGTATCAGTTTCCGTTGAGCCAACCTCATTATTTGTGGGGGTAGGAAATGCAAATACGTTTATTCGTGGTCCATTTAGCAAAGTAGTTCATTCGGTTCTGCTATTTGCATACATGAAGATTTTGCCTTTTCTTTTTCCAGACACAAAGGAGGAGACGAAAATATCGCTATTTCAGCTAATGAATGTAAATAGCGATTTATTGCAGCATAGGAGGATTTGGGAAGATTACAATTATTTATCTTATTGTTTGAATGAATGATTGTAAGATGTTCTGTTTAATTGATATAAACGTGGGTTGCGTGTTAGGATGAATAAAGCATAAGTACAATAAGCAATTCAAAAAAAGCCAAAAGATCAATAATGAATTATTGTTTTGGGGCTATGAAATAAAATTCGAAAAGTTAATCTAGAAATCTGAATAACATGAATTCTTTCTTTCGCCTGTTTTAAAGGACAGTTGTGTGTGGGTATATATATATATATATATATATATATATATATATATATATATATATATATATATATATATATATATATATGTATGTATGTATATATATATATATATATATATATATATATATATATATATATATATATATATATATATATATATATATATATATATATATACTGTCTATATATATATATATATATATATATATATATATATATATATATATATATATATATATATATATATATATATATATATATATTTATATAATTCCCTGGCTAGAGGAGTACACTCGGAAAGCACAATCTCACACAAATTGCTAAGACTGCCGAGCAATAGTCTTGAAACGGGGATGAAGTTGTAAGGGTTGAATCTGTGTGTGTTTTTGACGCGTCGGTAACAGTGTAATTAAAACACTAACTTGAACTTTGTTATTATCCCAAAAGTAAGGAACGCCATGATTGGAAATAATTTTCAGAGTATTGGAATTTCCTTGGTAGATGTATGATGACCCACTAATATTTCTTGATGAACTGATCTCCGTTCTTCAACAGATCTACTATTCGGTTCAAAGTGTTATTCACTTGTTCCAGTTTCCCTCTGCATAATGTTATTCCTGTTTTTCTGATTAACATTGCAACTTGCTCGTTGAAATAGGGAATTTCAAAAGAATATTTCTCTCAGGTATCATCTTAAATTTCCAGCTTTCACTTTGTCTATACGCGCACTAACACACACGGATACAGTATATGTGCATATATATATATATATATATATATATATATATATATATATATATATATATATATATATATATATATATATATATATATATATATATTATTACGGCTGCCGAATTACATAAAATCCCGAGCTCCAAATGCACCTGTTTATTTTTACATAAATTTGTTATACTAGAAAATTAATACCCGAGCTCTGAGAAAATTACATAACTCCCAGACGGCAATATATATGAACACTAAATATCCAAAGGTGTCTTACTTAACACTCAAATCAAAACTGGGAGATTATTTTATAAGAACTATTGAAAAACCAACCTCTTAGGCTACTTAGATTCTTAGTCAGGGATTACGAACAAGCACTATTATGAAATATTGTTGATCGAAATAATACACTCTTTACGAAAATAAATATATTCTATAAAAAGTTACAACAATAATACTAAAAGAATTAACGCCGAATTTACATCACTCGAAATATTAAATCTGAACAAAACCTTAGGCTAATGAAAAAGAATGACTGAAAAAAAAATATACATTGAATTCATCAATGTTTGAACACACTATACACAAATTATATGTAACAAAACCTTATTCACGTTTGAGAGGGCACACACTTGATGCACTTGAGAGGAGAATGGGTGTTGGCTCTTTCAAGAGGATAGGCTGAATCTCTTCTGCTGCTTATTAGTCTAGAATTTTCTAAATAGATCATTCTCGTGGCTTGGAGGTAAGGCTCTTGAAGTGAGGTTGCCAAGGTAGAAAATCGAACAAGGGAACGAACCTTGCTTGCAAGGCAACTCTCTCTCAGCTAACTCTTCCCCCCTCCCTCCTCAAAACGATAATCAAAGAGACTAAATCTATTTAGAGTATTTTCACGCAGATTCTAACCACGTAGGAATATAAACATGACGTAATACCTCGTGGTCATACTTTGTATAGGTTATAGAGCATACCTAAACGAGATAACATATAACTTTGTAATAAAATATGTGAACTAAAACGTTAATTCTTAAAAATAACGTAAATGTTCATATACTGAATTAAATGAAAAATATAATTAAATTAATGACGATAGTTTCATGTAATTTACATATACTTACTTAAACCTACATGAGTGGGACCCACCTTATGAGCTGGCTCTATATCTCTTGAATACACAAATGAAACACATGACCAGCTTCATAAGAATGTAATTATATATATATATATATATATATATATATATATATATATATATATATATATATATATATATATATATATATATATATATATATATATCATCATCATCATCATCCTCAGAAACATCTCTTACGCCTATTAATGCAAAGGTCCTCGGTTAGATTTCACCAGTCGTAACCATCTTGAGCTTTTAAATCAATACTTCTCCATTTGCCATCTCCTACTTCACGATTCATAGTTCTCATTTTCGTAGGCCTGAGTCTTCTGACACTTTCAGTGTCTTTGTGTTATAAATGTATAAACACTATATATATATATATATATATATATATATATATATATATATATATATATATATATATATATATATATATATATATATATATATATATATATATATATGTAGCCTATATATATACACACACATATATCTATATATCTATCTACCTATATATATATATATATATATATATATATATATATATATATATATATATATATATATATATATATATATATATATATATATATATTCACACATGTGTGTATGCATGAATCTGGCTAATTCTAGTGTTGTTTTTTTCTTGAGCTGCCTAAGTAAAAAAATGTCTTAGCGTTGAAAAATATTTATACTATATATATATATATATATATATATATATATATATATATATATATATATATATATATATATATATATATATATATATATATATATATATATATATATATATATATATATATATATATATATATACTTATATATACTTTCAGTACCACTGATAGTTCCGTCAGTACATTTTGCGCGGTGCACTGTAGGCATTACTTAATGATCTTTTCAACGATTCTTGGGTTAGTTTTCTGGCCAACTACTCTTCCAGATGTCTTGATGTCTTCGTTCCCTCTTGCTGTCCAATCTCTCAACTCTCTCTTCATGATTTAACAACAGGGTCCGCCCCCCCTCCCCCAACACCAAGAAGTTGTACCTCGGTGACGAATGTCTTCCGTGTCCTTCAAGTTCACAAATCCAATTGAATCCAGATCACCAGACACCCAAAGCATCGAATGACGACGAGAGGAAAACAAAGGGAGGAAGGAAATGTACCAAAATTCCAGGCCACCTTCAGGGACATAAAGTAGCAGCAGCAGCAACAACAGTTCCTGCAACGGTATAATAACTGTTTACACGAGAAGAAGATTTACGCTATAGAGACGGGACTGAGTGTAACCTTCATTACCTTGGACTAATAAAATTCTTGTCCGCATGCTGCGAGGTGGCAACTTGCATTATGCACATTATAGGATGAGGTCAATTGAGCGTGAGATTGCATTCCTTATGTTAATGGGCTTCGATGATGATGGTTTTAAGTGAGCTTATTTTTTACCAGATGAGGTACAGGGTTCAGATTTTTTATTCTTGTTTTATGCCATAGGCCTATTATGTGTTTTGTGCAATTTGTATGGAAATCTGGGTAATAACGCTCATACGATGTCATAGAAAAGACGGATACGGATTTTAGATCTTATCCTTAGTCAAGCATTAAATTAATACAACAATTACATAAAAATTCAGTCACTGAAGTAAAGCAATATAAAAAAAAATATAAGGTTATTCCCCTTTGAAAGAACGCAATCACACCCAAATTAAGCAATAGAAAAGTTGCAAATGAGAAGCGAAATAAGCATTCACATTTGGCGACAACTTTTTAACTGACGCAGCTAATCTGTATTGGTACCCCCGACGTTTCGATGTTAGGAACACAGACAGTGTCGGGTACACCACTTGGTGCTCGCTTCTGACGTCATCAGCGAGCCTTTTCGCTTTCCACTGCTAGTTGGTAACAATCATATCCATCGAACATTGTTCGATCGTGTGAACGCACCTTTATAAAATACTATGGCTAATCCGGAGTATGTGCACATGGCAGTGATCGCGACCATGGTGGAAAACATGAGAATTTGAAGGTAAATCCGTTTGTATTGTTGGTGAATTGTTTCAAGAACTTTACTATATTACAGGGCAAGTCAGTCACTTGAGATGAACTTTCATGGTATCACCCTCTTAGTTCTAAACCTCTGAAAAGTACAGAATTTGCAAGAAAAGACAGAAAGCATAAGGACCTCGTAGACAATACAGAAAATTACCCACAAGTATTCTCAGAAAAATATCACCTTGTGCGTCTAATGATTATCCTCCTTGGGATGTTCTTGATTAAGAGTTGTTTGATGTCCTCATCCCAGCGCCAGATAACTCAAATCAATTAATCTATTGGGTAGAGGATGTTTTTGACAGCGTAATGCTCTCGCTAGTTCCTAGAAATTAAGATGACATAGATACTGAGTAGTAGCCCCTACTTGTCTAGTATTTAACCGACCGTTACTGGTTGCTGCAAGTGTACCAACCGTGTGTCACACAATTGTACATAATTCCTTTTGTATATAATATGCTTGTATCTTCGCTCTTCCCTCACACTCAAACGAACATGAAAATTCATGTCTGCTGTTTTGCTCTGAACATTGTCTGTCTCTCGAACATGTTATGGCCTGTTGCCTTGAGGTTTTGTATATAAAGAAGAGTGTTCCTTAATATATAACTCATTCGTTTCCAATCTACCTTTGAGTTC
>NC_090744.1:64681239-64686239 GCF_036898095.1 Palaemon carinicauda | reverse complement strand
TTCCAATGCCAGGGGGAACCACACGCTGTTCGGCCACTTGTGGGCCACTATTGCCGCTACCCCCTTGAAGGATCTCAGTTTGTTGAGGACCCTCAACAGAAGGTTGTGAGAAGGGAACAGATAAATCCTGGACCATCTGTTCCAGTCGAGGGACATCGCGTCCACTGCTTCCGCTAAGGGGTCCTCGTACGGGGGCACGTACAGGGGCGACTTCTTGTTGTCTTTCGTCGCAAAGAGGTCTATCTTCAGTTCTGGCACTTGACTCAAGATGAAGGAGAATGATCCTGCGTCTAGGGACCATACCGACTCTATCGGTGTGAACCTGGATAGAGCGTCCGCTGTCACATTGCGGACTCCTTGAAGGTGAAGTGCCGATAGGTACTACTTCTTCTTTTCCGCCAATCGGAAGATGGCCAACATCACCTGGTTGAGAGGTGGTGACCTTGATCCTTGTCGATTCAAGCATCTCACAACTACCTCGCTGTCCAGCACCAACTTTATGTGGATCGAGTGACACGGGGAGACTTTCTTTAAGGTAAGGAGCACTGCCATAGCTTCTAGAAAGTTTATGTGAAAGGTCTTGAATAGCTTGGACCATGTCCCCTGGACTTTTTTCCAATGAGAGTAACCTCCCCATCCCTCCTTCGAGGCGTCTGAGTCAATTGTCTCCGACGGGGGAGGTGGCTGAAGAAGAACCGACTTCTTTAGATGTCTGGCTTGGGACCAAGGCCTGAGAAGAGTACGTAGCCGAAGCGGAACTGGTTTTCTCTGAACTCTTCGCGCGTTTGATGCATAAATTCTCCAAACTCCGGTTGCATCCTTTAGCTGTGCTCTTAGCACCGGGTCTGTCACCGAAGCAAACTGGAGAGAACCCAGTACTCTCTCCTGCTCGCATCTTGATATCCTTTCGGAATCTAGAGGTCTCTTGACAGAACCCGCTATCTCCTTCCTTTTCTTCGCCGGGATGGAGAAACGGTGTGACATTAGGTCCCAGTGGATTCCCAGCCACTAGAACTTTTGAGATGGAGAAAGTCGAGACTTTTTTCTGATGATCTTGAAGCCTAGATACTCTAGGAACTGGATCACATGAATGGAAGCTTGCAAGCATTCTGTCTCGGATGCTGCCCACACCAGCCAGTCATCCAGGTAGGCTACTACCTGAATTCCTTTTAGGCATAATTGTTTGAGAGCTACACTCGCAAGCTTCGTGAAGATCCTCGGAGCTATATTTAGCCCGAATGGCATGGCTCTGAAGGCGTATAGTCTTCGTTGTAACTTGAACCCCAGGTAGGGGGAGAGTCGACGGTTGATTGGAACGTACCAATAGGCGTCTGACAAGTCTATGGAGACGGTATATGCCCCCTCTTGGGCAGTAAGGTCCTTATGTGTTGCAGTGTTAGCATCTTGAACTTGCAGTTCACTATGAACTTGTTGAGTGGCGACAAGTCCAGAATGACTCTGAAATTTTCTGAGTCCTTCTTGGGAACACAAAACAGCCTCTCTTGGAATTTGATGGACTTTACCCTTCGGATCACTTTTTCTCCAACAAATCTTGGATGTACTCCTCCATAACGGGGGTGGAGTGTTGGAAAAACCGAGGGCACTAGGGTGGAGTGCTGTACCAGCTCCAGCCAAGTCCATTCTTGAGTAGGCTGTGGGCCCAGGGATCGAAGGTCCACCGATCCCGAAAATTCTGAAGTCTCCCTCCTACCGGTATCATCTCACTTGGACTGTTGTCCTGAGGTCTTGCCTCCCTGACCGCGACCACCCCTAAATCCCCTTCCCCTTGAGGGGCGCCTAGACGAGCCTCTGGCTGCTCCTCTAGGCTTTGCTCGAAAGGAAGTAGACTGCCCTTCGAACGATGGGGTGAATGCCGGGGACTGCGTCGACACGGCCTGGGGTACCCACTGGAAAGTGGTCGGGGTTTGTGCCACCATCTGGGGCACTGAAGGCATCGGCAATTGCTGTTGCTGTTGTTGTTCAAATGGCTTGGCTGGCCGAGACGGTAGCCTAGTCCTCTTAGTCTTCCTCTTTGGTTGGGGACCCTCATCCGGGGAAGACTTTCTCTTGATAGACAGGCCCCACTTCTGGAGAAGATTTCTATTCTCCGTGGCGGCCTTATCCACAACTTCTTTGACCAATTCGCTAGGGAAAAGGCCTTTGCCCTAAATGTTGGAGGTGATTAGTTTCCTTGGCTCGTGCCTCACCGTAGCCGAGGTGAACACGAACTCCCTACAAGCTCTCCTCGCCCTGACGTAGCTGTAAAGATCCTTCGTCATTGTGGCCAGATGAGTCTTGGCTACTACCATGAACATTTCATGGACCTTGGGGTCACTTGCCATCGTCTCAAGAGTGGTCTGAAGAGACATTGAGGCAGCCAGTCTTTCTTTTGTATCGAGTTCTCTCCGCAAAAGAAAGTCAGACAGCTTAGGGAGGTTCTCACCGAACTGACGTCCGGCAATATCAGCCTCCAACTTCCCGACTGAGAAGGTAAGATGGACGTCCTTCCAGTCCTTGTGGTCCATGGGTAGGGCCAGCGACAAGGGTTTACACTCCTCCAGGGAGGGGCAAGGCTTGCCAGCCTCGACTGCTTTTAATACAGTCGCAAACCCTTTCTGCAAAAAGGGGAAGGCTCTAGCAGGAGAAGACACAAAGGAAGGGAGCTTCATGCTCAATGCAGCTACCTTTGAGTTCGTGAAGCCCCTCTCTTTCATCGAAGATGAAAGCAAAGCTTGAGCCTTAGCATGGTCCATCACTATGACCTCCTTCGGCTCTGTCTCCTCCTTTGAAGCTGGTCCCTTCCTCAACCGGACATAACAGACCGGATATGACCCTTTGCTGGGCCAGAATTCCACCTCCTCAAGGGGAACTGAACCCAGCTTATCCGAAATGACGATCATCCCAGACGTCATCGGCACGTGCTCAGCATACCTCCATGGGTTAGCATCTGAGCACAATGGAAGGTCTTTCACATTGAGCCTTTTCTGGGGCCCACGTGATGCTGCAAGCTTCTGCATCTGCAGTTCCATTGCAGCCGCCTTTTCCATATTCTCCTTCTGCATTTGATGGATCATTCCAACAATGGAGGAGAGGGCCTGTCCCAGCTCTACTGGGAGAGCGGACGATGTTGAGGGAATAGGTTCAGGGATCTGAACCGGAGAAGCCGACACCTCGTCGACCTCTTCCTCTACAATGTCTGGGGCTTGATCTTCATCCTGGCCTCCTGCCAGGAGGTCTTCCTCCAGACGCTCGGACACGTCTGACATCCTGTCGTTCAACTGGATGTCTTGCAAGGCGACCGCGACTTCAGCATCCACCTGGATCTGAACTAGGGGGATCTCCTCTTAAGGCTGGGGAATCACTGCATCAGCTGATGCCCTAGGGAAAAGGTAAGCCCTCATCTTCTCACTCGGAAGATAAGGTCCAGAGGTGTTCTTCTGGAAGCCCCTTATCCAGGTGCGAAGCTTCTCCCTTGCTATATCCCTTGATTCCGCTGTCCTAGAGGAATCAAAAGCCTCAGTAATCAGGTTAGAGCACACGGTACATACCTGGGGGTCCCAATACCGGAGATCACCCTTGGAGACAGCGCATGCTGCGTGCCTCCTACATAACTCATGTCCGCAGAAGTTCTTACTGCGGACGTTGCAGAAAGCACTTCCGCACTTCGGACGTACCTCCTGTAAAGAGAAGAAATTTCCATGAGTATCAAGTGAACTATGTATCACTGGATATGCACAGTTAGCATAAAAAATCAGAAAGGAAAGACACACACTTGTGTTTCCCCTCACAAACAATTGTTGCAGCCTTCCAGATAATAAAATCGTATGGTTAATCTGTCCTAGAGTAACCAATGAATAGAGGAAACAGGTGGAGCTCACACCTAAGATATGATTTTAAAATACCGGATAATAGACAAGAAAGAACTCACTTTCTTATCTGTAAGGCAACACCAAAGGTCTGTGCAAGACAACACAAAAGTGTTAGAACACACAGTGTTGTACCAATACTATACTATAGTTTTCTTCCTACAGTATATGTTATACTGAAGAATCCTGGTACAGTATAGAAGGTAATGCGTCGGCCGGCACATACCATAACTAGCTTTAAAGTATACTACTTAACAGCTATAAGGTGGCAGAACGCTGGTTCAAATGCATGTGCCGGCCGGCAGTAACTGCCGGCCGGCAACAGCCAATGTCGGCCGGCAAAGATTGCCGGCAAGCAACTACCCAAGGTAGCACCCGGCAGCCAGTCACTGCTCATAGCGACCGACAGACAAGGGCATGACAATAGCTGGCCGGCAAAGGTAAACAACCGATGCCAGCTGGCAGCAAAAGAACCAGAGAACTCCGACTGCCTGGCTGCCGGCCAGATAGGCCGGCAGCCGGGTCGGGTACAGCACTAGAAGAAAACAGAATGGATGCCAGGATACGAGAGTATACTACCTCAAAGCCCGGCAATCCGAAGGAGTGCATAAGGAAGGGGAGAATCTAATTCAGGCTTCCTGACCAACGCCATCTGGCTCTACAGACAGGCATGGATGAGGGACCAAGGGAGGTCCGGGCAGCACTCAAGAAGAAGGGGCTGAGTCAATTCCACATCCTAACCTATACTAGGTCCAGATGTAGAATGACGTACAGTACTGTAATGGCTAGGCCAAAACAGAGATAGAGGGGAAAGGGACAAAGAGGGTCCTACCAACCTTGCTTTAGTAAAGAATTGCCCGCAGCCAAGAAAACTCATCTTAGCCTAAGGGAGTTCCAAGGAGGGGGCCCAGCAATACTTGCTAACCCCCACAGAACCAAAGCAAGGAAGGTGTTGCTACTCCCGGGGAAAGGATCTTATCCTCCCACCGAGAATAGCAACGAGGACTAGTCTGCTAGATCACAAATGAAGGAATCATCTCGTACAGAAACCTTCAGGAGTGACCTAAGGAGGTTAACCTCCTACGTCTGTGCCAGGCTAGCGAGGAAGACTCTACCCCAAGCCAGACAAACACA
>NC_090744.1:64673739-64676239 GCF_036898095.1 Palaemon carinicauda | reverse complement strand
ACGTCGAGGGTGTCTTTAGGAGTGGTCCTTAGTCCCAGGAGGACCCAGGGAAGCTGAGTAAACCAGTTGGAATCCTTGCAGCGGGACATCAAAGCTGCTTTGAGGGTGCGATGAAAACGTTCAACCATTCCATTAGCAGCGGAGTTGCAGGCCGTTGTCTGATGTAGGGTGATGCCCAGGAGATTCGCTAATGATGTCCACAATTGAGAGGTGAAAGTGGTATCCCTGTCAGAAGTAATATGCTTAGGGATACTAAATCTTTCAATCCATCCTGAGAGTAAGGCAGATGTACATGAGGCGGACGTTGCAGTTTACATGGGAATGGCTTCAGGCCAGCAAGTGGAGCGGTTGATGACGGTGAACCGGTAACAATGTTCTTGGGATGTGGGTAGGGAGCCTTTAACGTCGACGTGAATGTGTGTGAAACGACGCTGAGGTTGAGGAAAGGTGTCCACTCTTAAATACGTGTGTCGATGTACTTTGGAAGTTTGGCAAGAAGTACAGGCGCGAACCCAATCCTTAGCATCCTTAGAAATGCTGTGCAAAATGAACTTCGTCTTCCACAGCTGTGCAGTAGAATGGCACGAGGGATGTGAAAGGCCATGAATGAAATCAAACACCTGCCGGCGCATGGGAGCAGGAATCCAAGGTGGCGGTCTACCAGTACTGACGTCACAGAGGAGGGTGGTGTTGGAGTTTTCGAGGGGAAAGTCTTCCCAACGGAGGGACGTGCAGGATATCCTACAAGCTTGATACTCTGGATCCTGTCGTTGGGCTTCTGCCAGGGCGTTGTAATCCAATGCCAGTTGAACGGCAGCCAACGTTTTTCCTGACAGGGCATAGGCAACGGGATTCATTTTCCCAGGGACGTATTGAAGAGTGCAATTGTATTCAGCCACTGCGGAGAGATGTCGGCATTGACGGGTGGACCAGGCATCAGACTGTCGAGTAAAGGCGTGCACCAGAGGCATGTGGTCTGAGCGAATAACGAAGGGCGTACCTTCTAAGAAATGGCGAAAGTGACGGACAGCCAAGTGCACCGCCAGCAATTTTTGATCGAAGGCACAATAACCCGATTCTGCCTTGGTCAGTTTTCTGCTGAAGAAGACCAATGGGTGGGGCGAGCCGTTGATCACCTGCTTGAGTACTGCACCAATAGTGACGTTGCTGGCATCGGTAGAGAGAAAGAGAGGGGCATGTGGGATAGGAAAAGTGAGAGCCTCAGCAGTTGATAGGGCCTTCTTTGCATTGCAGAAGGCCACTCCTTGAAAGAGACCCCACTTCAGGTCCTTTGCCTTGCCCTTGAGGGAGTCGTAAAGGGGAGCAAGAGTAGCAGCAATGGCTGGCAGAAAAGGGTGATAATAGTTGATCATGCCCAAGAATTCCTGCAGAGCTTTGACGGTCGAGGACGCGGGGAAGTCCTGAACGGCTGCTACCTTTTCAGGGAAGGGATGGACTCTTTCAGGAGTGATGCGGTCCCCTAAGAATAACACCTCGTTGGCGCCAAAGGTACACTTGTTGTACCAGACTACAAGGCCGTTTTGTTGCAGGCGGTCGAGCACGATACGCAGGTGACGCCCTCTTTTGAGGAGGAGAACACAAGTATGTCGTCCACATAACATACACAAAAAGGGAGGTCCCCTAAGATGCCATCCATGAGGCATTGAAACGTGGCCCCAGCATTACGAAGGCCAAAACAAGAGTAATTGAAGGTGTATGTACCAAATGAAGAGGTGATGGCAGTCTTGGGGATGTCTTCTGGGTTCATAGGCACCTGATAATACCCCTTCAGGAGGTCGAGCGTAGAGAAAACCTTCGCTTTGTGCAGGTAGGAGGTCACGTCGGCAATGTTCGGGAGGCATTAGTGATCTGGTTCTGTTTGCATGTTCACGCGCCTGTAATCCCCGCACGGATGGAGGGAGCCGTCTTTCTTCAGAACGATGTGTAAGGGTGACGACCATGGTCTGGAGGCCTTTTGGCAAAGGCCCATTTCTTCCATTTCAGCAAACGTCTGTTTGGCGGCTGGCAATCGTACCGGTGCCAGATGTCTGAATTTTGCGAAGACTGGGGTTCCCATCGACTTGATATGGTGATATATACTGTGCTTGGCAGGAGCTGTGGGCATTTGGCGAAGTTCTGGAAGGAAAACCTCCGGGTACAACGTGAGGAGGCGGGCGTAGGCATCCGTGGGTGCGCTGATGTGGAGAGCGAGGTTGGAGGGGGTGGGTTGAAGAGATGTTGACAAGTACGAGTCTGCGTTGACCAATCGTGGGTGAGCGACATCGACCAGGAGGTGTAAATGAGAGAGGAAATCCACACTTAGGATTGGCAATGTGAGGTCAGCAACGAGAAACTTCCAATTAAATTTACCGTTTCCGAACGATAATGTGAGGTTCTCGTAACCGTAGGTGGGTATCGCAGATCTGTTGGCAGCTACGAAGCAGACGTAGACAGACTACGTCGTGTCCTGAAGAGTTCCCTTGGCAAAAGAGAACGACAA
>NC_090744.1:64656239-64668739 GCF_036898095.1 Palaemon carinicauda | reverse complement strand
TACTAGTATTCTTCTGTATAGCATATACAGTAAGAAGAAAACTATAGTAAAAGTTTAGGTACAGCACTTTATCTTCTAACACTATTGTGTTTTCTTGCACAGCCCTTTGCTGTTGCCCTCAGACAGGAAGCAGAGTTCTTCCCCGTCTATTATCCAGGATTTTAAAATCATTGCCTAGGTGTGAGCTCCACCTGTTTCCTCTGGAAACCTTGCATTGGTTACTCTAGTAGAGATAAACCAATTTTGATTTTATTATCTGGAAAGCTGCAACAATGGGTTGTGAGGGAAACACAAGTGTGTGTCTTTCCTTTATGAATTGTTATGCTATACTATGCATATCCAAGTGATACATAGTTCACTTGATACTCATGGAAATTTTTTCTCTTTACAGGAGGACCCTCCGAAGTGCGGAAATGTTTTCTGCAATGTCCGTAGCAGGAACCTCTGCGGACATGAGTGTTGTAGGAGACACGCAGCATGTGCTGTCTCCAAGGATGATCTCCAGTATTGGGACCCTCAGGTATGTACTGTATGCACTAACCTGATTACTGAGGCTTTTGATTCCCCTAGAACGGCGGAATCAAGGGATATAGCTAGGGAAAAGCTCCGTACTTGGGTAAGGGGCTTCAAGAAGAACACCTCTGGCCCTTATCTTCCTAGTGAGAAGATGAGGGCGTATCTTTTTCCCCAGGCATCAGCTGAAGCAGTGATTCCCCAGCCTCAAGAGGAGATCCCCCAAGATCAGGTCCAGGTGGACGAGGAAGTCGCAGATGCGATGCAAGACATCCAGTTGTGTGACAGGATGTCTGAAGTGGACGAAGGTTTGGAAGAAGACCTCCTGGCAGAAGGTCAGGATCAAGTTCAAACCCCGGATGTCGCAGAGGATGGGGTCGACGAGGTGTCGGCTACTCCGGTTCAGATGCCGGAGCCCATCCCCTCAACATCCGCTGGTCTCCCAGTAGAACTGGGACAGGCCCTCTCTTCGATTGTTGGAATGATCCAACAAATGCAGAAGGAGAATCAGGAGAAGGCGGCTGCAATGGAACTGCGTATGCAGTCCCTAGCAGAATCACATGGGCCCCGGAAAAGGCTCAATGTGAAAGACCTTCCCATATGCTCAGATGCTAACCCATGGAGGTATGCTGAGCACATGCCAATGACGACTGGTAAGATCGTCATTTCGGATAAGCTGGGTTCAGTTCTCCTAGAGGAGGTAGAATTCTGGCCCAGCAAGGCATCATATCCGGACTGCTATGTCCGGCTGAGAAAAGAACCAGCTTCAAGGGAGGAGACAGAGCCGAAAGAGGTCATTATTATGGACCACGCTAAGGCTCAAGCCCTACTTTCATCCTCGATGAAAGAGAGGGGCTTCTCGAATTCGAAGGTAGCAGCATTGAGCAAGAAGCTCCCTTCTTTTGTGTCCTCTTCTGATAGAGCCTTCCCCTTTTTACAAAAAGGGTTTGCGGCTGTCCTAAAGGCAATCGAGGCCGGCAAGCCTTGCCCCTCCCTGGAGGAGTGTAAACCCTTGTCGCTGGCTCTGCCTATGGACCACAAGGACTGGAAGGATGTCCATCTGACATTCTCAGTGGGAAAGTTGGAGGCTGATATTGCCGGACGGCAATTCGGCGAGGACCTCCCCAAGTTGTCCGAATTTCTTTTACGAAGAGAGTTCGAGACAAAAGAAAGACTGGCTGCCTCAATGTCTCATCAGACTACTCTTGAGACGATGGCAAGTGACCCTAAGGTCCATGAAATGTTCATGGTAGTGGCTAAGTCTCACCTAGCCACAGTGACGAAGGACCTTTATGGCTTCGTCAAGGCAAGGAGAGCTTGCAGGGAGTTCGTGTTCACCGGGGCTTCGGTGAGACACGAGCCAAGGAAGTTAATATCCTCCAACATTTGGGGAAAAGACCTTTTCCCTACCGATGTGGTCAAAGAGGTTGTT
Source organism: Palaemon carinicauda (assembly GCF_036898095.1). NCBI lineage: Eukaryota > Metazoa > Arthropoda > Malacostraca > Decapoda > Palaemonidae > Palaemon > Palaemon carinicauda. The sequence continues at coordinate 64,666,794 of NC_090744.1, read as the reverse complement.
GATAAGGCCGCCGTGGAGAATAGAAACCTTCTCCAGAAGTGGGGCCTGGCTATCAAAAGAAAATCTTCCCCGGATGAGGGTCCTCAACCAAAGAGGAAGAATATGAGGACTAGGCTACCGTCTCGGCCAGCCAAGCCTTATAGACAGCAACAGCAACTGCAATTGCCTTTGCCTCCAGTGCCCCAGATGGTGGCACAAACCCCGACTACTTTTCAGTGGGTACCCCAGGCTGTGCCAGGTCAGTCAACCACATTCACCCCGACGTTCGAAGGACAGTCTTCTTCCTTTCGTGCAAAACCTAGAGGAGCAGCCAGAGGCTCGTCTAGGCGCCCCTCAAGGGGAAGGGGATTCAGAGGTGGTCGTGGTCAGGGAGGCAAGACCTCAGGACGGCAGTCCAAGTGAAACGATACCGGTAGGAGGGAGACTAATGAAATTTTGGGATCGCTGGACCTTCGATCCCTGGGCCCAAAGCCTACTCAAGAATGGACTGGGTTGGAGCTGGTACAGCACTCCACCCCCATGCCTTCGGTTTTTCCAACACTCCACCCCCATTTTGGAGGAGTACGTTCAAGAACTGTTGGAGAAAAATGTGATCCGAAAGGTGAAGTCCATCAAATTCCAAGGGAGGCTGTTTTGTGTTCCCAAGAAAGACTCGGAAAAGCTCAGAGTCATTCTGGACTTGTCACCACTCAACAAGTTCATAGTGAATTGCAAATTCAAGATGCTAACACTGCAACACATAAGGACCTTACTGCCCAAGAGGGCATACTCAGTCTCTATAGACTTGTCAGACGCCTATTGGCACATCCCAATCAGCCGTCGACTCTCCCCCTACCTAGGGTTCAGGCTACAACGGAAACTGTACGCCTTCAGAGCCATGCCATTCGGGCTAAACATAGCCCCAAGGATTTTCACGAAGCTTGCGAGCGCAGCTCTCAAACAATTACGCCTAAAGGGAATTCAGGTAGTAGCCTACCTGGACGACTGGCTGGTGTGGGCAGCATCCGAGACCGAATGCTTACAAGCTTCCAGTCAGGTGATCCAGTTCCTAGAGTACCTAGGCTTCAAGATCAACAAGAAAAAGTCTCGACTTTCTCCATCCCAAAAGTTCCAGTGGCTGGGAATCCACTGGGACCTTTTGTCACACAGTTTCTCCATCCCAATGAAGAAAAGGAAGGAGATAGCGGGCTCTGTCAAGAGACTTCTAGATTCCAAAAGGATATCAAGACGCGAACAGGAGAGGGTACTAGGCTCTCTCCAGTTTGCTTCAGTGACAGACCCAGTGCTAAGAGCACAGCTAAAGGATGCAACCGGAGTTTGGAGAAGGTATGCATCAAACGCGCGAAGAGACCTGAGAAGACCAGTGCCGCCTCGGCTACGTACTCTTCTCAGACCTTGGTCCCAAGCCAGACATCTAAAGAAGTCGGTTCTTCTTCAGCCACCTCCCCCGTCGATGACGATTCACTCAGACGCCTCAAAGGAGGGATGGGGAGGTCACTCTCATCGGAAAAAAGTCCAGGGGACTTGGTCCAAGCTATTCAGGACCTTTCATATAAACTTTCTAGAAGCTATGGCAGTGCTCCTTACCTTAAAGAAAGTCTCCCCGCGTCACTCGATCCACATAAGATTGGTGACAGACAGCGAGGTGGTTGTGAGATGCTTGAATCGACAAGGGTCGAGGTCACCACCTCTCAACCAAGTGATGTTAGCCATTTTCCGATTGGCAGAAAAGAAGAAGTGGTACCTGTCGGCAGTTCACCTTCAAGGAGTCCGCAATGTGACAGCGGACGCTGTATCCAGGTTCACACCGATAGAGTCGGAATGGTCCTTAGACGCAGGATCATTTTCCTTCATTCTGAATCAAGTCCCAGAACTGCAAATAGACCTCTTTGCGACGAAAGACAACAAGAAGTTGCCCCTGTACGTGTCCCCGTACGAGGACCCCTTAGCGGAAGCAGTGGACGCAATGTCCCTCGACTGGAACAGGTGGTCCAGGATTTATCTGTTCCCTCCTCACAACCTTCTGTTGAGGGTCCTCAACAAACTGAGATCCTTCAAGGGGGTAGCGGCAATAGTGGCCCACAAGTGGGCGAACAGTATGTGGTTCCCCTTGGCGTTGGAACTACAGATGAAGTTCGTGCCGCTACCACATCCAGTTCTGATCCAGCGAGTCCAGAAGTCGACTGTCTGCGCTTCATTACAGAAAACCCAGACCCTGCAGCTCATGATTTTCTCGCCCTAGCGGTGAGAAAGCGTTTCGGGATTTCGAGAGCCAGCATAGACTTCCTAGAGGAATACAAGTGCAAATCGACTAGAAGGCAATATGAGTCATCTTGGAGAAAGTGGGTGGCCTTTGTAAAGGCAAAGAATCCGCAGGAGATCTCAACAGACTTCTGCTTATCTTTCTTCATCCACCTCCATGGCCAAGGATTGGCAGCTAACACGATTTCAGTGTGTAAATCGGCTTTGATGAGACCCATTTTATTTGCCTTCCAGATCGACCTAGGTAACGAGATCTTTAATAAAGTTCCGAAAGCCTGCGCTAGGCTCAGACCTTCAGCACCTCCAAAGCCCATTTCATGGTCTTTAGACAAAGTTCTTCATTTCGCCTCCCTGTTGAGCAATGAAGAATGTGCGTTAAAGGATTTAACGCAAAAAGTTATTTTCCTATTTGCACTCGCGTCCGGGGCCAGGGTTAGTGAGATCGTAGCCCTCTCGAGAGAGGCAGGTCGTGTTCAGTTCCTGGATGGGGGGGAGCTGAACTTGTTTCCGGATCCTACGTTTCTCGCCAAGAATGAGTTACCCACCAACAGGTGGGGTCCCTGGAGAATCTGCCCTCTGAAAGAAGATGCATCTCTATGTCCAGTAGAATGCCTAAAGGTCTATCTTCGTAGAACTTCAGACTTCAAGGGTAGTCAACTATTCAGGGGAGAAACATCAGGCTCAAATTTATCTCTGAATCAACTCAGAGCGAAAATGACATATTTTATTCGCAGAGCGGATCCTGACAGTACACCCGCAGGTCACGATCCGAGGAAAGTTGCCTCATCCCTAAATTTCTTTAATTGTATGGATTTTGAACATCTCCGTTCATACACGGGCTGGAAATCTTCCAGGGTGTTCTTTCGCCACTATGCGAAGCAAGTAGAGGAACTTAAGAGATCTGTGGTAGCAGTGGGTCGTGTAGTTAACCCTACTGTTTAACTCTGCGAGGAACAGTGGTCTTAATTGGGACGATTAAGTCCAGGGTGAGTGTGTAGGTACATACTGTTCTACAAACTAAATGAGGGCACCAAGTGCCCATATAGACTGTTCCTTCCTTCAAAGGTGAACCTTGCATAAGTTCAGACATGTGTGCCAAGCGTTTCTAACGCTAATGTGATTGATTTGTAATACAGATTTTTTATGACTTGATACCTTGGTATCTCATTAAAGTGGTGTTTAATGGTTTTTCTTTCAGATAAACAAGTTCTGTTTACTATCATACTTATGCTTAAAGTTTTGGGTTACCCCCTTTTATATAAATATATATATTTGTTGTGAACCTGTCTGTTTATTATCTGTCAATAAACTTGTTCTTGAGAACCTTGCGTCTCTTTCGCCTGTGTCAATTTATTGGTATAATTGAGCATTTAATTCTATGTATCTTATCTGGGATAATTCTGATAGAATTGTTCTGTTTTGCAAGCTATGTTGCATTGGTTTATGTAAGTCCCCTAATGGGAGGACTCCGTCCCATAAAGGGACGAGGGCGGTTTTATTAGTTTCTTCCTATGCGGATATAAACCTTTTTCCAATACAAGTATTGTGCGGATGACTGGTCAATATATTGACGCAGTGGTTCTATACAAACTATGCTTTACTTAATATAGGGCGAGACCACTATATTAGCTTGCCTGAGATTCATACATAGATATATGTACTCTTCGAGACTTTCCAGAGTCTAGTAGGACTCTTCCCTGTAGGGGGCAGGAAGCTCTAACATAGTTTATAGTTAGTTGAAAAGATGTATAACGGTAACATCTTAGGTCTCTAGGTCTAGTCGACCGGGAATAAATATCTCCGGGGAGTACGGCACGTTCTGAGAATCCACAGATACAGTAATGCTCTGGTACACTTCCATCAGGACGACATGGCTTGAGCCCAAAAAACGGATTTTGAGCGAAGCGAAAAATCTATTTTTGGGTGAGATAGCCATGTCGTCCTGATGGACCCGCCCTTGCCTTTCTAAGAAAGGGCTGTAGGACCCCTCCCTACATACAGTATCTGTAGCACCTCGTGTACGCTACAAGGAATACAGATGGCGCCAGGATTGGCGCCAGGCATGCATACGAATCGGGGGATTGGGAAGCCTTGGGAGCGGCTCCCCCCTTTTTCTTTCCCGAATTCGTATCTCGTCAATCTCCCTCCTACGAGACGAATCTCTATTCAGGTAGTAGATTGCCATGTGACGTGTCTAGAATACGTCCTCTGATATGTCGCGATATCCCTTTCACGAGGGATACTCGCTCCAGGAGTTAGAATTCTGGTACCTTAAGGTAAATTCTCTGGGAATATCGCCGTAGTTGTAATATACCCTAGGAAGCTACCCTATAGGAACTTCCATCAGGACGACATGGCTATCTCACCCAAAAATAGATTTTTCGCTTCGCTCAAAATCCGTTATATATATATATATATATATATATATATGTGTGTGTGTGTGTGTATGTATGTATGTATGTATGTATGTATATATTTATGTATGTGTACGCATATATATATATATATATATATATATATATATATATATATATATATATATATATATATATATATATATATATATATATATATATATATATATATATATATATATATATATATATATATATATATATATATATATATATATATATATATATATATATATATATATATATAAATGTATGCATATATATATATATATATATATATATATATATATATATATATATATATATATATATATATATATATATATATATAATGGTTGGTTGGGAGTTAATTTTTTTTTGTTCCAGATCGCCCGGAGTTTTCACTCCGGAAAGGGACTTTTAGACGAAGTTATCGCCTCCCTATCTTTAGGTCCGACTTATAGCCCTCAACTCGTCGCTGGCCCGTACTCCGAAACGTCATGGAGGTTGATTTTGTAGATATTTTAAACTTATTTATACAGAATCAAAGAATCAACTTTCACGATACTAAAGATAGATATACATACCTACATATACCAGGGCCCTTCCCCCAATTTTGGCGAGTAGCCGACATCAATAAAAGAAACAAAACAAAAAGGGGTCCTCTACTCTCTACGTTCCTCCAGCCTAACAAGGGACTCAACCGAGTTTAGCTGGTACTGCTAGGATGCCCCAGTCCACCATCCCACATTATCCACCACAGATGAAGCTTCATAATGCTGAATCCCGTACTGCTGCTACCTCCTCGGTCATCTAAGGCATCGGAGGAAGCAGCAGGGCCTACCGGAAGTGCGTCACAATCGCTCGCCATTCATTCCTTTTGTAGCACGCTCTCTTGCCTCTCTCACATCTATCTTCCTATCACCCAGAGCTTTCCTCACTCCATCCATCCACCCAAACCTTGGCCTTCCTCTTGTACTTCTCCCATCAACTCTAGCATTCATCACCTTCTTTAGCAGACAGCCATTTTCCATTCTCTCATCATGGCCAAACCACCTCAACACATTCATATCCACTCCAGCGGCTAACTCATTTCTTACACCCGTTCTCACTCTCACCACTTCGTTCCTAACCATATATACTCGAGATACACCAGTCATACTCCTTAGACACTTCATCTCAAACACTTTCATTCCCCACAACTCCGATCCATACATCACAGTTGGTACAATCACCTTCTCATATAGAACTCTTTTTACATTCATGCCCAACCCTCTATTTTTTACTACTCCCTTAACTGCCCCCAACACTTTGCAACCTTCATTCACTCTCTGGCGTACATCTGCTTCCACTCCACCATTTGCTGCAACAACAGACCGCAAATACTTAAACTGATCCACTTCCTCAAGTAACTCTCCATTCAACATGACATTCAACCTTGCACCACCTTCCCTTTTCGTACATCTCATAACCTTACTCTTACCCACATTAACTCTCAAGTTCCTTCTCTCACACACTCTTCCAAATCCTGTCACTAAGCAGCCAAGCTTCTCTTCTGTGTCTGCAACCAGTACAGTATTATCCGCAAACAACAACTGATTTACCTCCCATTCATGGTCCTTCTCGTTTACCAGTTTTAATCCTCGTCTCACCACTCCATCAGCATACAAATTAAACAACCATGGTGACATCACACATCCCTGTCTCAGCCCCACTCTCACCGGAAACCAATCGCTCACTTCATTTCCTATTCTAACACATGCTTTACTACCTTTGTAGAAACTTTTCACTGCTTGCAACAGCTTTCCACCAACTCCATATAACCTCATCACATTCCACATTGCTTCCCTATCAACCCTATCATACGCTTTCTCCAGATCCATAAACGCAACATACACCTCCTTACCTTTTGCTAAATATTTCTCGCATATCTGCCTTACTGTAAAAATCTGATTCATATAACTCCTACCTCTTCTAAAACAACCCTGTATTTCTAAGATTGCATTCTCTGTTTTATCCTTGATCCTATTAATCATTACTCTACCATACACCTTTCCAACTACGCTTAACAAACTAATACCTCTTGAATTACAACACTCATGCACATATCACTTACCCTTATATAGTGGTACAATACATGCACAAACCCAATCTACTGGTACCATTGACAACACAAAACATATATTAAACAATCTCCCCAACCATTCAAGTACAGTCACACCCCCTTCCCTCAACATTTCAGCTCTAACACCATCCATACCAGATGCTTTTCTTACTTTTGTTTCATATAGTGCGCTCCTCACTTCATCTACTGTAATCTCTCTCTCATTCTCATCTCCCATTACTGGCACCTCAACACCTGCAACAGCAATTATATCTGCCTCCCTATTATCCTCAACATTCAGTAAACTTTCAAAATATTCCACCCATCTTTTCCTTGCCTCCACTCCTTTTAACAACCTTCCATTTCCATCTTTCACTGTCTCTTCAATTCTTGAGCCAACCTTCCTTACTCTCTTCACTTCTTTCCAAAACTTCTTCATATTCTCTTCATATGAATGACCCAATCCTTGACCCCACCTCAGGTCAGCTGCCCTCTTTGCCTCACGTACCTTGCACTTTCTTCCACATTTTTCTCTTTATATTTTTCATACTTCTCTACACTATTACTCTGCAGCCATTCTTCAAAAGCCCTCTTTTTCTCTTCCACTTTTACCTTCACTCCTTCATTCCACCATTCACTGCCCTTCCTCATGCTGCCTCCAACAACCTTCTTGCCACACACATCACTTGCAATCCCAACAAAATTTTCTTTTACTAAATTCCACTCCTCCTCTAAATTGCCAGTTTCTCTTACTTTCACTTTGTCATATGTCATTTTCAACCTTTCCTGATATTTACTTTTTACCCCCGGTTTTATTAGCTCTTCAACCCTCACTAGGTCCCTTCTACATTCACCTACTCTATTCCCCCACTCTTTTGCTACAACTAATTTTCCTTCCACCAAAAAATGATCGGACATACCGTTAGCCATACCCCTAAACACGTGCACATCTTTCAATCTTCCAAACATTCTTTTAGTTATTAACACATAATCCATTAATGCCCTTTCTGCTACTCTTCCATTTGCCACTCTTACCCATGTATACTTATTTTTATCTTTCTTTTTGAAAAAGCTATTACTTATCACTATCTCTTGCTCAACACACATATCCACCAGTCTCTTACCACTCTCATTTTCACCTGGTACGCCATACTTCCCAATGACACCTTCTACCTCTCCAGCGCCCACTCTAGCATCTAAATCACCCATGACAACTACATAATTCCTTCTACCCAGTCCTTCTACACACCTAGTTAATTCATTCCAGAACTCATTCCGCTCTTCTTCACTTTTCTCACTACCTGGCCCATACGCACTGACAAACGCCCAACATTCCCTACCCAACCTAACCCTTACCCACATTAACCTAGATGATATCTCCTTCCATTCCACTACTTTACTTATCATCCATTCACTCAGCAATAAAGCCACACCCTCTCTCGCTCTTCCCCTTTCAATTCCAGACACTCTACCAGACATATCACCAAACATCACTTCACCCTTTCCTTTTATCTTCGTCTCAAACAAGGCAAATACATCCATCCTTCTATTCCAAAACATACTTCCAATTTCACTTCTTTTACTCTCTATCGTACTACATCCACACACATTCAGACACCCCAAAACTAAAGTGTGGGGAGCAGTCACTCTCCCTCAGCTCCATCTCTTTGTTGCTGTCTCACAGGATGTAGATACAGGAGAGGGGGTTCCCAGCCTCTTCGTCCCGTCCCTTTTAGTCGCCTCTTACGTCATGCAGGGATAACGTTGGCACTATTCTTATTTTTATATATAAGCCTATATAATTAATTAAGAATTCCTTAAAGGCGAAGAAAAAGTCAAAATATTTATTCCATGTTATGATAAAATACGTGAATATTTAAAAGAAATCCTTTCAGTAATGTTTTGAAATATTCTAAGAGTGCGGGCATCAGTATCTCTGTATTTTTTATTTTTTTTTCTATAAGTAATTCCAAATACCTGTCTGGAACTTTGTCTAACTTATTCGAGTGCATCCGTGAATTTCCTTTGTGTTGGATGTTCCTATCTTAATTACAGTTGTAGTCTTGTCTTTGCTGTTAATTCTATGTTCATAATGAACTAATGTTCGAACATATAAATTCTACATTTTGTTTTGAAATTAATGGGAATTCGGTGCTATGACAAGCCCTGAAAAAATTCAAAACTTCCATTGGGAATTCGGTGCAATGGCAAGCCAAGCGAAAATTCAACATTTCCACTGGGAATGCGGTGCTATGACAAGCTCTGGGAAAATTCAACATTCCCCTATGGAATTCGGTGCTATGACAGGCCATAGGAAAATTCAACATTTCCATTGAGAATTCGGTGATATGGCAGTCCCCTAGGAAAATTCAACATTTCCACTGGGAATTCTGTGCTATGACAAGCCCCAGGAAAAATTAACATTCCCATATGGAATTTGGTGCTATGGCAATATCCGGGAAAAGTAAACCTTTCCATTGGGAATTCGGTGCTATGACAATCCCTGGAAAATTCAACCTCTCCATTGGGAATTCGGTTCTATGACAATCCCCGGGAAAATTCAACCTATTCATTGTGAATTCGGTGCTATGACAATCCCCGGGGAAAATTCAACTTTTCCATTGGGGATTTGGTGCTATGACAAGTGTCGGGAAAATCCAACATTTCCATTCGGAATTCAGTGCTATGACAATCCCTGGGAACATTCAACATTTCTATTGGGAATTCAGTGCTTTGACAATACAAAATGTGTCATTGGCAATTCAGTGCTATGACAAGTCACAGGAAAATTTAACATGCGGTGGTATGATAATCCCCGGCAAAATCCAACATTTCCATTGGGAATTCGGTGCTATGACAATCCCCAGGAAAATTCAATATTTCCATTGGGAATTCGCAGGTATGACAATCCCTGAGAAAATTTGAAATTTCCATTGGGAATTCGGTGCTATGACAAGTCCTAGGAAAATTCAACATTTCCACTGGGAACTTGGTGCTATGACAAACCCTGGGAAAATTCAACATTTTCAATGGGAATTCGGTGCAATGATATATCCTGGGAAAATTCAACATTTCCAATGGAAATTCGGTGCTATGACAAGCCCCGGGAAAATTCACCATTTTCATTGGGGATTCGGTGCTATTTCAAGCCACGGGAAAATTCAACATTTTTATTAGGAATTCGGTGCTATGACAATCCCTGAGAAAATTTAATACTTCCATTGGGAATTCGGTGCTATGACAAACGCCAGAAAAATTCAATATTTCATAAGAAAATCGGTGTTATGAAGAATGCCGGGAAAATTCAACATATCCATTGGGAATTCGGTGCTGTGACAGTCCCTGGGAAAATTCAACATTTCCACAGGAAATTCGGTGCTATGAGAAACCTCGGGAAAATTCAACATTTCCAATGGGAATTCGGTGCTATGACAAACCCCGGGAAAATTCAGAATTTCCACTGGGAATTCAGTGCTATGTCAAACCCTGGGAAAATTCAACACTTCCATAGGGAATTTAGTCCTATAACAAACCCGGGAAAACTCAACATTTCCATTAGGAATTTGGTATCATGACAAACCCCGGGAAAATTCAAAATTTCCCTTGGGAATTCGGTGCTATGACAAACCCCAGGAAAATTTGAAATTTCCATTGAGAATTCAGTGCAATGACAAACACCGGGAAAATTTATTAGGTGCTCTGACAAACCATGGGAAAATTCAAAATTTCAATTGGCAATTCTGTGTTATGACAATCCCCGGGAAAATTTAAAATTTCCATTGGGAATACGGTGCTA
>NC_090744.1:64631239-64646239 GCF_036898095.1 Palaemon carinicauda | reverse complement strand
TTTTCAGCTTTGGTCCTCCTTGGGGCTCGAGGGTTAGCCCTCCAAGGAAGTCTTACTTGACTACATCCTATTGGGGGCAGCTGTCAAGCAATCGCCGCCTCCGACAGAGGTTGTTCCTCTGTCAATTGTCAACGTTGTGGTGTCAGAGGTATCCAATGCGGTATCACCAATCACCTCTGCCTCTCCAAACCCTACTGTAGCTGACGGCTTAGTTTCTCCCGGTCCTGTTCAACCAACGAGGGAGAAACTAAGTCCAACCATCTCTCCTGTTGGGGTTTCTATCCCTCGGGGGAGCTCACTTACAGAGACTCCTCTTCGGAGGACTGCAGAAGGTCAGCTTGCTGATCCTACGGCCCCCAGAGGGTGCATTTGTCGCAAGGCTCGCCTTCCTCTTCACCAGAGAGGCCTTCTTTCACCTGTGGTGAGGAGGCGCCTCTTTGGTTCAACATCTTCGTTGCAGTTCCCCGCAGAGGAGCCTTGTCATCGATCACCAACTGTTCCTGTGGTCTTGGACCTTTCTGCTGACCGTTCACCAACTCCTTCGGTGGAAGGTTGTCCTTTCAAAGGACACGTCGACCTTCCACCCGACAGACCTGCCGACTGCCGTCACCCTTCTTGGATCCAGATGAGCGCTACGTGGCAACGAAACCTGATTTTCACGCTCGTGTAGCTCGCCAGCCCCTGTCAACAAACCTTAATACAGGGCATTAGGGGTGCATGCACCAACGCGCGCATACATCCCATCAGGAGCCCAGCTCTTCTACGCACTATTTTCGAACTCATGAGCATACGCACCCAACTTTTTCCTGCACACCAGGCTTTGCCTGAGCAGACACGCCCACGCCCAGCTGCGTGCTAGCCCTCACCTGCGCGTCAGTGCTCTCCTGCGCGCTGTCAACCTCCTGTGCGCCAGCGCTCTCCTGCGCACCAGCGCTCTCCTGCGCACCAGCACTCTCCTGTGTGCCAGCGCCCACGCCCAGCAGTCATCTCTCCTGCGCACCCACGATCTTTTGATCTGGGCGCTATTGGGTAGTCAACTAGGTTGACTTCTCCCATGCGCCAGGGCTCGCCATCGCGCCAGCACTCGCCTGCTCGCCAGCTCTCGTCACCGCGCCATCGCGCCATAGCGCCAGTGCTCACCATCGTGCCATTGCCTGCATGCACCCACAAGGATACGCGCGCGTGCCCCGCGTGCCCTAGCCCATCCTCTCCTGCAGTTGCGCGCCCTCATTCTGAGGCGCGTCTACGAGCAGTACAGGGAGTTCCAGACACGGTAACTTCTCCAAAGGCTAAATTGACTCCACGTAAGCCTTCGAGGCAGGTTCCTTCTGTTCCCCAGACTCCCTTCCCTGTCGGACAAAGATTTACCGTTCTCAGAAGAATCACGTGAGGTGAGACTTTCCCCCATCGCACCAATAGGGGAAACCTCTCCTCGCACTGAAGTGTCTTCTCAGGTGGGGACAGAAAGGAACTTGCCATCTTCGTCAATGTTAGAGTCCTACATCCCTAGGAAGGAATCTAAGGACTCTAAGACATTACCAAAGTCCTCTATAAGGACCAGGACGGAGGCGACTAGCCACTCGGAGAACGTCCGCGACTCCCCCCAAGAAGAGCATTTGGGGACAAGAGACTTCGCTGCAAGTCCTACGTCAGGAGGAGAACCGCAAGAGTCAGAACATGCGTTTTGCCAAGTTCTGACTCTAATGAGGGCTCTCATCGGGTTTTCCGACCCATAGATCCCTCTTCGAGAGGGCAAGGACACGGTCTTGGACCGTGTATTCGGTACTCAGAAACCCTCTAAGACCAGTTCAGCTCTACACTGGTCTCAGGGGGGTTAAGAGTACTGGGGACTAGATCGCTGTACAGCTCTCTGAGATGTCCTCCTCCAACCGTTCCAGTGCCACCAACAAGCTCCTTCCACCTCCTCGCATACAGTAGAGAAGGTACTTCGAGATCCTTGAGGAGCCTTGTTTAGCTCTTCCACTTCACACATTAGAAGAGCTTACCAGAGGAGTCTCTCTTGAGAGACTCTCCAACTGGCAGGTCTCATTCTCGGCAACCGAGATCCTCAACCAGGAGAAAGTTGCGAAGTGTGCTATGCAAGCCACTTCGTGGCTTGACATCTGCTGGACACCTTAGGTATCCTGATACATTCTGAGGACTTCTCCAAAGAACGTACTAGGAAAGCTATGGAGACTATCCTTCTCTCGGGTACTCGCACGATCGAGTTTCTGGCCCACCAAGTCTCGAACTTGTGGGCAAACATCATCCTGAAACGTCGGGATGCGGTAGCTGAGAGATTCCATCAGAAGGTCCCTAGCACCGAGATCAATACGCTCAGATATTCCTCTTTAGAGGGATCCATCCTGTTTGAGCCCAAGGATGTGGAACAGGCCACTGAGAGGTGGAGGAAGTCTCATCAAGACTCCCTCCTTCATACGGCTTTAACATCTAAGCCCTATAAGCCTCCAGCATCACAGCAGTCCCGTTCAGCCAAGACTGCTAAAACGATGACAGCAGCAAAGACCATGGTGTCTAAGCCCCTTTCTGTCAAGGATAGGAAAGGCAAAAAATCCTCCAGGGGAGGGAAGAATTCTAGATGGAGCAGCCGAGGCTGCAAACGCTAAGATAGGCACTCCCCCTGCATGTCCACTAGTGGGGGGATGCCACAGAGTTGCTCAGACAGGTGGAAGCAACTCGGGGCCAATTCCTGGACGATTTCCGTGATCAGTCAAGGATATCGCATCCCGTTCATAACATCTCTACCTCCCCTGACGACGAATCCAGTGTCATTGAGCTCCCTTGCCATGGGATTAGCAAGGGGCTAAGCCCTTCGGGCATAAGTCCAGACACTGTTGAAGAAGGGCACTCTCCAAGAGGTCCTCGATGAATCTCCAGGCTTCTTCAGTCGGCTCTTTCTTGTAAAGGAGGTGTCTGGAGGCTGGAGACCAGTCATCGACCTTTCAGCTCTGAACAAGTTTGTTAAACAAACTCCGTTCAGCATAGAGACACTGGACCTTAAGGATGTGTACTTCCAAATCCCAGTCCATCCGTCTTCAAGGAAGTACTTAAGATTCAGCCTAGACAACAAAAAGTACCAGTTCAAGGTGCTGTGCTTCAGTCTCTCCACAGCACCTCAAGTTTTCAGCAGTGTTCACCCTAATATCATCGTGGGCACACAGGATTGGCATCTGTCTCCTCCGTTATCTGGACGAATGGTTAATCCTAGCAGACTCGGTGTCATCCCTTCTTCGACACCGAGACAAACTTCTGAGACCTTGCCAAGATCTGGGGATCATGGTAAATCTCAAGAAGTCCTCACTGCTTCCCACGCGAAAACTGGTATACCTAGGCAAGATTATTGACACCAATCTCCACAAAGCCTTACCATCAGACGACAGGATGGCAAGGCTGAGGAAGGTCGCAAGTCCTTTTCTCAGACGAGAAGAACTTCCAGCCCAATCGTGGTTACGTCTCCTCGGTCACCTTTCATCGCTGGCTCGTCTAGTTCCCAACAGTCGCCTCAGGATGAGATCCCTGCAGTGGCAACTCAAGTCCCGGTGGAATCAAGGTTACGATTCCCCGTACGTCCAGATCCCCATGGGACCTGCGGAACTGATGGACCTCGAGTGGCGGGTGGCAGACGAGAACCTATGAAAAGGAGTGGATCTTCTCGTCCTCCCACTGGATTTGATGCTATTTTCGGACGCTTCAAAGAAAGGGGGGGGGGGGCGCCCACGTGCTGCACCACACGACCTCAGGCCTTTGGTCAGAGTCAGAAAAGTATCTCATTATAAATCTCCTAGAGATGAAGGCCGTCTTTCTGGCCCTTCAACAGTTTCAACAGTACCTGCCAAGTCACTCTGTGGTGGTGATGAGCGATAACAACACAGTAGTGGCCTACATCAGCAAACAAGGAGGTACTTTTTCAAAGCAACTATCCCATCTAGCAGTAGAGATACTGAGATGGGCCGAAATCCACTTGATACCACTATCGGCACACTTCATTCAAAGCAAAAGGAACATGCTCGCCGACAATCTGAGCAGAGCATCTCAGAAAGTGAGTACCGAGTGGTCTTTGGATCATCTAGTAGCCAACAAAGTCCTGACTTTGTGGGGTTTTCCAACTGTGGATCTTTTTGCAACGGCCCTGAACTTCAGGCTCCTGCTGTACTGTTCCCTAGTCCCAGACCCCAAGGCTCTCTGGCAAGATGCTTTCCAACAGCATTGGGACAACATCGATGTTTACGCTTTTCCCACGTTCTGTCTGATGAGGAGGGTACTCAACAAGACCAGAACATCGGTCAATCTTTCAATGACCCTCATAGCTCCGCTATGGCATCACACGGAATGGTTCCCGGACCTTCTGCAACTCCTAACGGAGCTATTAAGAGAACTTCCTCCACGACACAATCTTCTCAAACAACCACATGCCAACATCTTCCACAAAGCCGTAGGTTCACTACGGCTTCACGCCTGGAGACTATCCAGCATCTACTCTCTGAGAGAGGATTTTCGCAACAAGTTGCTGTAAGGATGTCTGGACTCCTGCATAAGTCTTCTGCAGCAGTCTACCAGGCAAAGTGGAAAGTCTTCTGTGGTTGGTGTCGTGGAAGGGGCATCTTTCCACTCGATACCACTATTCCAACAATAGCGGAGTTCCTCGTGTATTTGCGTGAAGAAATGCGCCTTTCAGTCTCGGCAGTGAAAGGCTATCGCTCAGCCTTAAGTCTAGCTTTCAGGCTGAAAGGAATGGATATTTCTTCATCACTAGAACTTTCCCTACTCATACATAGTAATGAACTTACCTGCCCTCAGTTGGAAGTGAGACCCCCCCCCCATGAAACGTGGTTCGAGTTCTCAGGAAGATGGTATCACTGCTAGCTTTGGCCTCGGCCAAGCGAGTCAGCGAACTTCATGGTCTCTCGTATGATATCGCACATTCATCCCTGAGTTTATTGCTAAGACTCAGAATCCTGGAGTGGCGGATCCTCGATTCGTCTCCTTCTGGATTTCTAGTCTCCGTTTTATAACAGATGACCCAGACCATCTCTTACTATGCCCAGTAAGGAGCTTGAGGCTATACCTCAAAAGAACAGCTGCAGTCCGTCCTTATGAGCCAGCACTATTCGTCAGTAAAGGAAGGATTAAGAGGAGGGTCACCAAGAACACCATCTCTGCATGGATTCGTAGGGTCATTGACCTGGCTTTGAATCCAGATCCTCCTCCGACACGTCGCCCTAGAGCACATGATGTCAGGGGCATAGCTACGTCCCTGGCCTTCTAAAGAAATTTCTCAGTGAAGCAGGTTCTTCAAGCGGGGATGTGGAAACGTCAAGCAACGTTCACAGCCCACTACCTGCAAGACGTGACCCACAGGAGGCTCGATACGTTTTCTATCGGCCCTGTGGTGGCTGCACAACAGCTGGTTTAAAAACTCAAGCTCCTTATTGGACAAGTAGCAGAAGGTTGAGGGCATTTTTACCCGGTTTTAGTCTGCATTAATGAAAAGGTTTGCTAGCCCTTATTCTTTTCTTCATCATCCTTGGTTCTCTGCATAGCTAACCTCAAACCTCTGCAGGTAAACTATGCTTCCTTGTGTTCCTAGTATTAAGATTAATACTGTTACGTCCCCATACCCTGACGAGGTGGTATTGGGAAAGTCCTAGTCTACAAGTTTCCATCTAAAGAACTTCAGAACAACTTCCTAGGACGAATCACACTTCTTCATACCTTCACACACAGCTTGCGTGGGCCGCAGTCCTTGCGTAGCAAGGTTCTAGCGAGGTGCAGGGACTACTTATTTCTTGGGTGCTTCCACACTCAAATAACAAGCCCCCGGGCAAAGCCAAAAAGCCAGACTGGCTGGGACGTCCGCCCTTCCTAATGGGTGAGTTACTCCTATTAAATAGAGTGGTTTGTATTCCAGTTACGGAACAAATGACAAATTCGTAGATAATTTGTATTTTTGCTAACTATACAAACCTTAGCTTGCCCGCCAGCCCTATCCTCCTTGAAGTCCTACCTCCAAGCAAAGTGAGCTCAAGCACAGGTGTGTGTGAGGGGCGGGGAGGGGTAGCAAGCTACCCTCCCTTACCCCCGCTAACTAGCGGTGTGGGTAGTAAGCCCTCGTTAAATTTTAATGGCTCGTCATTTCAGCTACGCCGAAAGTAATACCCCTATTGAATAGCTAAGGTTTATATAGTTAGGAAAAATACAAAGTATCTACGAATTTATCATTTTATTGTATGGAATTGTGAAAATATTAGAAAATAAATTGCAATAGTATCTTTGGTGCACTAGAGGAGGCTATATGTAAATTAGGGTGAGTTGTCCCTTCGCTGTAAGCATATGAAGTGGTTAATCTTGTGGAAGTTATCAGCAGCCAGGTTTCATCTAGAATCTAGATATCAATGTGACCAATGTGTTCTTACTTTCATAATAAAATGTCCAACCAGTAAACTTAGTTGTGTAAGGGGAAATGTAACAAGAATTTATGGAAGCTTTTGTTTTATTTCACTTTATGACCACAAGCGAAAAAGAAGATAAAATGAAATCGGTTTTTAATTAGCAGCCGTCTATGGTCCATATGTCTTGCTGTCTACATTCTCTCTCTCTCTCTCTCTCTCTCTCTCTCTCTGCTGTGTATAGTCCATCTCTCTCTCTCTCTCTCTCTCTCTCTCTCTCTCTCTCTGCTGTGTATAGTCCATCTCTCTCTCTCTCTGTTGTGTATAGACAATTTCTCTCTCTCTTTCTCTCTTCTGTATAGTCCATGTCTTGCTGTTGTGATGGGCCGAGAGAAGGTTGTGACTCAAAGACAGGGTAAAAGCAACTGAGTGAGTTTATTAAAGAACACTCTCCTGTATATCCAAAAGCTCAAGGCAACAGGAAATTTCATGTTCAAAATCAACACTGTTACCATAGGGAAAAACAGACATGTTTTTTCAGGTTCTTTTTAGTGCAAGGGGAGAGCGAAGATACAAGCACGAAATGATTTATGTACGATCGTGTGACACACGGTTGGTACGTGGCTCCTCCTCTAAAAATGACATACTGTACATGTTAAATAGGGTGCTCTGAATCTGGAGTGGTAACAGCAAAAACTGCGCCAATTAGCGGCAGAGAGTAGCTGTAGAAGTCGTTGGTTGGGGCACAATCGAGTGGTGGATGATGGGTTGCTTTGTTGCCGTTCCGGCTCGTCACGGGGTAGGCGTGTGTGTCCTACGGCATTCATAGGCGTGGGTGTCCTACGGCATTCATAGGCGCGTGCGTCCTAAGGCATTCATAGGCCTACGGCATTCATAGGCGTGTGTGTCCTATGGCATTCATAGGCTAACGGCATTCATAGGCGTGTATGTCCTACGGCATTCATAGGCATGTGTGTCCTACAGCATTCACGACAGCTTCTGTTGAAGTTGAATAGGTGTCCTCTTCGTTACTAGTGTAGGCGTTGATGGAGGTTTTGAAGGTCATGAAGTGGCTGTCCATAAGGGCGTCGGCTTTGGTCATCAAGTCCTTTATGGGTAAACTATCGACATCGGGTATGGCATCACGTACAGGTTTGGGTAAACGGCTTACCCAAAGGGCATGAAGTAGGTTCATATCATGAGGAGAGCTGTCTGCGGCAGGTTGCATGCAAGTGATACTAGTCATTTGCCTGAGAGCAAGCGAAGCCCTTTGGTCCCCCAACGGTTGTTGAGAGAGCTGTGAAAGCCTTGCTATTCGGGTGGCTGGCGACGGCGAGTACTGCTGCAAAAGATATGTTTTGAGGGCGTCATAGTAATGGTGAGGGGGGGCCGGGAGGCTGGAGGAGCAAATCACTCCGGGGTCACCAATGTGACGGGCCGAGGGAAGGTTGTGACTCAAAGACAAGGTAAAAGCAACTGAGTGAGTTTATTAAAGAACACTCTCCTTTATACACAAAAGCTCAAGGCAACAGGGAATTTCATGTTCAAAATCAACTCCGTTACCATTGAGAAAAACAGACATGTTTTTTAGGTTCCTTTTAGTGCGAGGGGAGAGCGAAAACACAAGCACAAAATGAACTATGTACGATCGTGTGACACACGGTTGGTACACTGTCTACATTCGCTCTCTCTCTCTCTCTCTCTCTCTCTCTCTCTCTCTCTCTCTCTCTCTCTCTCTCTCTCTTCATTAGAGAATGCCTTGACGCAGTCATGTGGTTTCTTCATATTGTTGAAGAATTGTGACGGGCAAGAGGGCTCTCGAACTTGGGGAAATTACTCTCCAAGTTCGAATCTAAATTTCTCTCCCCTTCCTCTATTCCTTCTGCTCAATATTTCTTCGACCCTCTCCTAATTTTATCAACTTAATTTTTTCTTGCTGTCCTAACTCTATGCGTATTATTTCTCCTAAGTTATATATATATATATATATATATATATATATATATATATATATATATATATATATAGATATAGATATAGATATATATATATATATATATATATATATATATATATATATATATATATATATATATATATATATATATATTTATTTATTTGTTCATTTATTTATTTATCGATTTATTTTATTTTATTTAAATGTCGTGGATATTTCCACATTCGTTATTACTGCCTGCTTAGATGAATGGGAGGTATTTGCATTCAAAGCTATATATGAGAGTATTGGATGATCTCAGCCATCCAAAAGATGATTTGTACCTTTTTGGCGGAACTACTCCCAAGGGTTGGGTCATCGGAATCCAGGGGGATCCAATCCTTGAGGTGGGACTCTTGGCTTTTGGCCGGAAGCCCATCATTACAGATATGGGGAGGATGATTCCAAATATCCTTGGTCTCAGTCCTAACAGGCAGGTTTAGCTTACACATGTGCCTCTATATCTGTTTTGATGCTATCCTTCGGGTAGGGTATGGAGTGGACCATCTGCGAAGTATACTCTCATTGTGCCGATAGTGGAGAATGCAAATTTCCTTTCCAACGCAGGATACTTTCTTAAGATTCTCAAGCAGGTAAACCAACAAAACCAACAAAAAACAAAAAAATCCCACCTTTAACTATGGACCCTTCAAATACTGACTCCCCATCCCCTGGATTTGCTGAATCCCCCCGGCACTGTTGACGACCTCTGATAATGTAATAAGGGAAAGTTCTGTTGATGACCTCGGAACGGGAAAGGACCATTCTACTGATACTTCCAAATCGAGTAATTTGGGTAACATGAGGAAACTTCAAATCCTTTGTGTTACCCAAATTTCAATAGAGACAAATTATGATGATCTATGTAAAGCATTTGAATGCTATGGATGCATAAAAGAAATAAGAATGAAACTTGAAGCTGAAACATGGGATTCATGGATATCTTACAGTAGTTATGACGAAACATTTAGTGCAATAAGTAACTTTAATAATATTAAAATTAATAACTTGAATGTCGTGGCTGCTCTCTGCGATAAGGTACCAAAAGATTTGGATGTGTATAAGCCTGCCGATTGGTTGGAAAAAGACACAGATTTAGTTATGCCCTCCCAGAGAAATCCAAAACCACCAATTTGGCTTATAGATGAATCAAACGGGGTTACAGGGAATTATTTTAACATATGCAAATTGACTCAGAAAAAAGTAGGATCTATTGCACGAGGCGATATATCTCGTTTTGGAAAAAAATAGTTTCCTTATCCATGCCAAATCCAGTACACAGTCTGTAATATTGTCCAATATGAAAATAATTAATGATGACATTAAGTCAAACCCCACCTAAATTTTAGCTACGGAAGGGGGTTAGTTTTTAACAGAGATTTATATGATTTTACAGAGGAGGAGATACTGGCCATGTATCCACTAAATGTATGGAAAGTTTACAAAGTCCCAGGTATATCAATGATAATCCTTACGTTCCAGGATGCAGATGTACCTTTTCATATTATTGTTGAGAACGAAAGGATTAAAGTAAGACCATTCAAGCAGAAGCTACTGCAATGCTTTAATTGTTTTAAATTTAGGCACCCGTCTAAAGTTTGCAAAAATGAGAAGATGTGTGGTATTTGCTCCAAATCTTATCATGGAGAGTGTGCACTTGGAACCAGGTGTTTAAATTGCAGCTCGAATCATAAATCCACAGACAAGAGCTGTGAGGAAGCTGCCCTCAACAAACCGAACTTAGAACATATAAGTGTGACCCATGTCAAAAGACTATTGAATAAATCAAACACATATGCCAAGGTATTAAAGTCAAACCAATCTAGTACTGCCAATAGCTCAAAAAAAAGTATACCATTCATTAAAATGTCAAATAGCGAGGTAACCATATTACCTCCTGTGGCTTTATCACGGTGTATTAATACTAGGGCATTGCCCATTGCTGTACAGCCTTCATCCCCCATAACAAAATATAGTACAAACCTCTCTCAGGCCATGTCCTTGCCTGATCTGATGGAGGTTCCACTTAAGACCAACTTACCTGATGCACCTGTAGTGAGAAAGGTGCAAAAACCTAGAATCCCACCATCTATTAATCGTAAAAGAGAGAGACCTCCATCTCTCTCTCCACCCTCCATTAGAAACGTTAAGGTTATGACATCAAATAAATTTGATGTTTTGTCTGTTGATCTTTCTAATGAACCAGAAGATAAACTGAATAAATCAGAAATTCAAGTTGAGGTCCACCATCCACCTTAACAAATAGATCAAAAGGGTATAAAGAAAAACACAAATGTAAAACCCAACATAACAAGACCACCTCTGAAGAAATCTACAGGTAATAATGTTAGATTGAAAACTGCTAATGGGAAAACCTCATCCAAGATGTCTTCCAGAAATAATCCATTGTTTTCTTCTTCATTTTGCAATGGAACTGTCAAGGTTTGAGGGCGAAATATGAAGAACTTCAGCTCCTAATTCATGAACATTCCCCCATAATTTTATGTCTACAGGAATGTATGCTTGATTCTAACACTCCTAGTCCTCGAGAGTATGTTAGCTGTAGAACACCATATAATCAACAAGCAGGGAGCCATGGCGGATGTCCCATGTACATTCGTCGAGATGTTCCCCAAATACCTGTGTCTATATGTACAACCCTGCAGACAGTGGTTGTACAAACTGATGTAGGGAGAAAATATACAATATGCTCTCTGTACTTACCTCCAAATGATAATATTTTATATGATGATTTAGTAGAGGTCATTCAACAACTCCCTCAACCTTTTCTCTTACTGGGAGATATGAATGGTAGACATCCTTTATGGGATGATGTTTTGGCAAACACAAGGGGAAATATTATCTCAACAATTGTGGAGAATGAGGATGTGGGACTCCTTAATACAGGAGAGCCCACGCTCTTCCATGTTCAGACAGGTACCTTGTCATGTACTGACCTTTCAATTGCAAGCTCTAACTGCCTTCTGGATTTTGATTGGAGGACATTAGATGATTGGCATACTAGTGATTATGCACCAATCATTATAAACACCAACAAGGGTCCACCTTTGCAAAGATCGCCACGATGGAATCTTGAGAAGGCAGACTGGATTAAATTTTCTGAGCTAAGTGAAATCGAAGGGAGAGCAGAATAGTTTGAAAGTATTGATGATGCCATAGACCTACTGAATGGAACTCTCCATACAACGGGAATCAATTTGATTCCCAAAACTACAGGACTATTCAAAAGACGACCAGTCCCGTGGTGGTCTTCAGAATTAACAGCCTTGCACAGAGCCACCAGAAAATCCCTGACTAGATTGCGTAGATGCCATATGGATGAAAATTTGATAACATACAAAAAGTGTAGATCATAGTTCCGTCGTGTCATGAAAGAAGCTAGACGCCAATCTTGGGTGGCTTTTGTTTCCTCCATTAATAGTAGAACACCACCATCTTCTGTATGGAGGAAAATAAAAAAGATTGCAGGCAAATTTACCCCGAACCCACCACGAGTGTTGAAAGTGAATGATCTGTATGTGACTGAAGGAAATGAAGTTAGCAATGCCCTAGCTGACCATTTTTCAAATGTATCGTGCAAGAGTGTAGCAGCTCCTGGTCACCAGTACAGGAGCATTGAAGAAAAGAAACTTTTAAATTTTTGCAACAGGAAGGGAAGAATCATATAATTCTCCTTACTGAAAGAGAACTTGATTACCCACTCGCTACTTGCAACAATACAGCCCCTGGTGCCGATGGAATTCCATATGCAATGGTTACACATGTAAATTTTTATACAAAGTCATTTATCTTAAGTATTATTAATAGAATATGGCATGATCATAGTTACCAAAGTGTTTGGGAACTAGCTATTATTTTAGCCTTTTTAAAATATGGTAAGGACAAGTTTTTAGCAGCAAGCTATCGACCTATTGCATTTACTTCTTGTTTATGTAAAATCTTGGAGAAGATGGTCAATGCAAGGTTGATGTGGTACCTTGAAAAGAAGGGTATTCTATCACCGATTCAATGTGAATTCAGAAAAAAAAGCACTCAACAACTGATGTGTTAATAAGACTTGAGTCCTCTATTTGTGAAGCCTTTGCTTTCAAACAGCACCATGTGCCTTTTTTTTTTTTACCTTGGAAAGACATATGATACCACATGGAGATATGGTATAGTTTAAACAATTCAGGAACTAGGATTAAAAGGAGAATTACCACTATTTATTCAGTCATTTCTTTCACATAGAGTTTTTCAAGTGAGAGTGGGGTAAACTATCAGAGAGTAAGTGTCAGGAAGAAGGAGTTCCTCAGGCAAGTGTGCTGAGTGTAATCCTGTTTGCACTAGCAATTAATGCGATATCCTCAGTCATTCCCCAAGATGTTCTCTTAACATTATTTGTGGATGATCTCTCAATATCATTTGCTGGAACTAGAATGGCAATGCTTGAGAGAAAAATACAACTCTCTACTGACAAAATTATCCAGTGGGCTGACATGAATGGATTTAAGTTCTCGACAAGTAAAACAACCGTTTTCCATTTTTGTCGTATCCGGGGAGGACATCCAGACCCGGATATATACATTAAAGGTTAACGGATACCATGTTTAAGTTCAAAGCTAAATTTTTAGGTTTGATATTTGATTGTAGGCTTACATGGGTTTCTCACTTAAAAGCGTTAAAAGCTATATGTCTTGAGGCTCTGAATATCTTAAAAGTATTGTCCTATACATCATGGGGGCCAGATCTCAATACTGTTTTAAAATTATACAAGGCCTTGATTTTTTCCAGAATTAGTTATGGATGTGAAATATACTCTTCAGCTACCCCAACCCAGTTAAAAATATTAGACTCAATACATCATGCTGGTATTAGATTGTCTACAGGAGCATTTAGAACCTCACCTATCCCAAGTCTCCTTGTTGATGCTGGTGAGTTACCTCTAGACTTTTACCGAATGTCTTTCATTATTCGGTATTGGTTTAGATTGCAAAGACTCCCTAACTCAGACTGCAAGCTTTGAAAGACACATATCATACTTTGAGTTGCACCCAAAATCTCCTCAACCTTATGGCTTTCGGGTGAAACGATTATTACACAGTCTGGATATAATTAGAAGTAAGGTACTTCCATTCAAGGTATCACCAACGCCAGAGATATCTTTTTGTAAACACTTTATTGGAGTTAAGAAGAATAAGACTGACCTAGAAGTCAGGTCTCTTTTTATAGAACATGTTGAAGAACATAGAGGATCCACTTTTATATGTACTGATGGCTCCAAATCTGATGCTGGCGTTGGATTTGGAGTACATAGTGATGGTTTTAATTGTAGAGGTGCACTTCTTCTAACAGCTTCCATATTTACTGCCGAACTGTATGGCATATTAACCGCTATTGAGAAAATAGTGATGCAAGGAGTGTCCTTCAAGCTTTAGAAGTTTTTAATTTTAGCAACCCTCTAGTTTTAAAGATTTTAGAATGGCTTTTTATTATTGGACGGAGAGGTATAATAGTTAGATTTTTTTTGGTTCCAGCACATGTAGGTGTGTCTGGAAATGAGAAGGCAGATTCACTAGCAAAGAATGCTGCATCCAAGTTGCTGCCAAGATGATGTCCCATTCCGTGTAACGATTTCCTACCTAACATCAAGAAATTGCTTTGTAATAAATGGCAACAGCACTGGGATAGTCTAGATGGCAATAAAATGAGAGAAGTAACAAATGCCATATCTCCTTGGAGGTATAACATAATGCCCCGAAAATGGGAGACTTGCCTTTGTCGTCTCCATATTGGTCACACTCGGTTGACACACGAGTTTCTGCGGACGGGCCAACACCAACAGTATTGTGAAGACTGTTTAGTACCTCTAACAGTGAGGCATTTGTTGACCGAATGTCCCAATTATAATAACTTAAGGAATAGATATTTGTTTGAGGCTCGAGGTGAGGGTAGCAGGTTGATCCTTGCCAGGATTCTTGGACATGATGTGGCCCACTACGCAAGTGGCATTTTTAGATTTATTTCAGAAGCAGGTCTTCTGAAAACTATTTAACTTTTTAATGACATTCAACTTTTATTGTTTTAATTGAATATTCTTTCATTTTTTGTATATATAAACTAAATGATATCGGCGTCAATGACCTTAGATGTCAGGATGCCTGAAAACCTTAAATTAATCAATCAATCTCTCTCTCTCTCTCTCTCTCTCCTCTCTCTCTCTCTCTCTCTCTCTCTCTCTCCTCTCTCTCTCTCTGTGTATAGTTCATATGTCTCTCTCTCTCTCCTCTCTCTCTCTCCCTCTCTCCTCTCTCTCTCTCTCCGCATCCAATAAATCTAGAATGGTTAAAAAATGAAAGAGAAATACAGATATGATGTATGTATTTTAATCTTTAAGATTTTAAGAGGTATTTTACCAGAGTGGCTATATAATCTTCAGACTGTAAACTCCATTACCAGACAGGCAAACAACTTGTTCGAAAGGAGGGTTCGAACTGATATGAGATCGAGAGAGATGAATGTGAGGAGTCCCCATTTTTGGAACAGTACACCAGTCTCTTGAAAGGAAACTAATTCGTTACCGTCTCTTAAATACAA
>NC_090744.1:64571417-64630739 GCF_036898095.1 Palaemon carinicauda | reverse complement strand
CAAGTATTCCTTTCTCCAGCGTTCCCTAAAGGCTTTGAGCGAATCTGTCAATCTTACGTAACGATCACGTAGCTTCCGAGAGGTGAAGGTTGCGTTCAGATGGTCGTCCGGTAAGATGGGGGCCATGAGGTGGACTTGGTGTCCTCTTATCAAATGGGAGGGTGGTGAGGACTTCATCCTCGCGCTCGTCACCGCTGTACATGAGCGGTCGATTATTCACCACTGCTTCTGCTTCTTTCACGAGGGTTAGCACGTGGGCGTCCGGCAGGTACTTCTTTCCGAGGGCTATCTGGAGGGTCCGTTTCGTTACTCCTATCAAACGCTCGAAGAACCCTCCTTTCCAAGGTGCACGGGGCGTCTGAAACCGCCACTTTATGCCAGTTTTCCTCAGGAACTGCTGGACTTCATCCTCTTCATAAAGTCCCTGCAGGAGGTGGCTGGCAGCCTTGAAGGTTTGATGGTTATCGGACATGATGAGCTGTGGGGCACCGTGGGTGGCGCTAAACCGTCTAAGTGCCAACACGAATTCTTCTGCTTCCAAAGAGGACAGAAGTCAAGGTACACGGCTCTGCTGGCCATGCAAGTTACGATAAGTATATACCCTGGCCGTGTTTCCGTGTGTATAGCTGCTGTGTGGTCCACTCCGACCGCCGTGAACGGTTTTGGTGAGGGTGATCCTTTCCTTTGGCAGGGGGGGTGGTGGTGGCTGTCTCGTTAGAGGCTGGAAGGCCAGCTTGCATTCAGGGCATTGCCGCACGGTTCGCTTCGCAATGGAACGTAGACCCGCCACCCAACATTTCTGTCGAAAGATACCTATTAGAGTATTCACCCCACAATGCAAATGTAAACTGATGTAAATAATTTAGATACATCCTAACCAAATGCCCTTTGGCTGGCAAGAGAATTAAATGATCAGTTTCTCCTACATGGGACACTCGTCCCCTGGTGCAGATGAGATTATCTACCAAAACTAAATTCAATTGTCTAGCAAAATTAGCAACTTCACGAGGGGGTCTGACTCCGCCCTCTAAGTAGGCATAAACAGTAGGCAAATAATGTTTTTGCTCTAATTTTACAACAATACTGAACGGATGCCGTTCTATCTTAGCAAACTTTAAAACTAGTCTGGCTACTCGTAACAAGAATTGGAACCCTACTTCCCTCTTCAGGACGTCCCAAATCTCGCCTGGGGGGGTAGGACACATCTCCTCCCTCAACTCCTGCACCGCCGCTACTACGTGAGTTTGATGTAGTAAATCTTCCTCCTCGCAAGGAACAGGCCTTCCCGTGGTCCTGAGAAATTCTGGACCGTTCCTCCACAGGGGGTTAGCTTGCAATTGTTGAGCCGTTGCACCTCGGGATAGGATATCGGCAGGGTTCTGCTGACTAGGGACATGGTTCAGACTGAAACTACAAACCTGCTGAATAAAATTAATTTCCGCCACTCTGTTAGAAACAAACACATTTTATTAGACCTGGCATCGGGCGATGCTACCCATGCCAACGTTACCTTACTGTCGGTCCACATTACTATTTCCCGTGGCTCGATCAGATCCTTGAGCGTTCTTGCTAGTCTGCTGCCTAACAACAAGGCCAGCAACTCTAGCTTAGGGATCGTCAGCTTGCTCATCCCTTTCGGAGTGATCCGGGTTTTACTTGTTACCAGACTTACCCGATTGCATTCGTCCCTAGTATATGCTACTGCTCCATATGCCTTACTGCTGGCATCGGTGAACACATGAAGTTGTAAGCCTTTTTTTCCTATTGATCTTTGAAAGGTGATGTCGCTCACCGCTTTCAAATCATTCAACAATTCACTTGCCTCTTTAGCCCTCTCTTTTGCTAAAACATCATCCCAACCTACATTATCCTCCCATAGTTGTTGAAGGAAAAGCTTTCCCCTTACAAATAATGGGCTTATCAAACCTATCGGATCATATATGGAGACTAATAGGGAAAGTACCCTACGCTTCGTGGGCACCCATCCCTCCCCCAACTCACAGATCCTTTTGCTTTCTTTCACACACAATCTGTCCACGTCCCGGGCCCATCGCAGCCCGAGCACGTTCACACTCACAGGCTCATTCCACTGTCTCTCGCTATCGAAGGCCAAGTGATTGCTGGCCCACCCTTCTAAGGGCATACCCGCCCTTTTTAAGATGTTATGAACAGACTCATGCTCTTGCCTCATATGTTCTATATCTTCAAACGTGGCCAGATAATTATCAACATAAAAAGATTTTACTAAATCTGGGCGCCCTTCCTCTTTAAAATGACAGTTTAATATTTGCTGTAGCAAAAATGGACTAGCTGTGATGCCGAACACCACGACTCTAAAGGCGAAGGTAAGCGCTCGACCAGCTGCCTTGCGCCACAGAAATCGTGTGTATTTGGCATCACGAGGATCTAACAAAACACGATGGAATGCTTTACTTATGTCGGCTAACATGGCATATCGATTCAACCTAAACCTTATAATTAAACTGTATGCTACTTCTACCAAATTGGGCCCAGGTAAAAGACATTCATTCAAGGACTTGCAACCTTGTGACTTGGCAGAGGCATTGAACACGATTCTAAGGGGGGTGGTACGGCTGTCTTTCTTAACACCAAAGTGTGGCATGTAATAACCTTCCACTACGGGATTTTTCACTTCTGATATAAAACCTGCTTCGAGATACTTATCTATCACTCCCTGATATTGTTCAAGATATTCCCTATCCTTTTTGAATTTTGTCTGCAACGACTCCAACTGCGCCATAGCGTTACGATAGTTTGTTTCTGGCCTATCATCCGATCCGAATGGTAGGCTAACCTGATATCCCTCAGGTTTTCTTACAACGCTTTGCGATACCTTTCGCACGGCCTCGGCCTCGCGAACAGTGTATTGCTCAGATGGGGCGATACCAACACGGTCTAATCGCCACCACTCATCTACATCATACAGATATGGCTCGTCCGTGATTCTGCACACTCGCAACGTTCTTACTTGTTCGACCTTTTCCCCTTGGAACAGCCACTGTGGCACCTTCCCGTACGGGGACATACCATTATGCGTTAAGAAAAGATTTATCCCATCTACTTTTTCTACACCTATGACAAAATAGCTAAAATAATCAGCCCCAACTAATATGTGAACGTTCTTCATGGTATCTGATTGGTTTGCTGGATCGGCTAACGTGACTCCCTTGGTCAACAGATGCTGTCTGACTTTAACATAACCCACGTTATGTATCGGGACGTCCACGTGTTCGTGTGCCACCAATTTCATACGCACGATTCTTTTCCCCATTTCAACCCTGCAACTTACTACATCGTATTGGCCGCTTATTTCCTCGGAACCAAACGGAGCTATATTCAAGGATACTCTTCCTACCACCGGTAGGCCTAATTGACGGGCAATTTTTGCAGAGATGAAGCTCCTCTGGCTTCCTGAGTCGAGAAATAGGCGGACTCGCTTACTACCTTGCCTTTGTTGTATACCTGCCATGGCTGTTGGCAAGATAGTGCATGGGAGGTCCACATCAGACCTCTGCGCGATCTTTGCGCTCGTGCACGGCTTAGATTCTACTTTAACCTTAGACGGACGGGGGGCATTTTGGTTCTGTGCAGGCGTCGCATTTACTACGGGGCGGGACGTTGTTGATTGACTATTACTATGACTAGGGATTGATTGCGGTCTACCCGCGTCGCAAATCGCGGTGTGGTGCTTAGCATTACAGTTTCTACAGGAATTTGATACGGGACATTTATCGCTACGATGGCCTGATTTCGTGCAATTGAAACAAAGACCCCTTTTTAGTAAAATGCGACGTCTAGCAGCTACGTCTGTCACTTGGCGACATCCGTGAGGCGGATGCCGTTCGCTACAAAATGGGCAGGAATTTTGGTGGATGGGATGGGTTTTCGGTCTTACACTACTGTCTGGTCTTTTGTCACTCTCAAGACTGTCGCCTCTCTGCAATGCATCGTCTTCTAACATTCTTACTATGAAATCTATTGCCTCAAAAAACTCGTCCAACGTATAGTCGCATTTCCTCAAATGCTCTACCACCTTGCGGTATAGTTTTCCCTCTGACAATTTTTGATTAATGAGGCTCATGACCATGCCCTGGCCTAAGTCAGTGGTACTAAGTCTTTTGATTTGCTCAATAATGATAGTTAACTCAAAACGGAACCTTTTTAATTCTACTGGGTTTAGTGACGGCACAAAGATGTTTGCTAACTTGCGGTGCAGAATCACGAGCGTTTGATGCACGTTGCCATACTGCTTATCTAATAAATCTAATGCTACTCTATAGTTCGCGGCGGTTACACTCAGGGATTTGATAATCCTGAGCGGCTCCTTGCCCAACGTCCCCAATAAATACGTGAATTTAGACACTTCGTCTAAATCCGCTCTTCGATCCACGTGGATCGTGAATAATTCACGGTACGATGCGTACTCTTGCACTTCCCCTTCAAACGTGGGGAGAGGCAGCGGCTTCAACCTGGGGAGGGCAACATTCCCCGTTGAAGGGCCTTTCACTTTATCTATTCTATTGTACAATAGTGTGGAAGCGCGTGTCGCTTCACCTAACATATGCCTAATTCGGGCTTCGATACTAGACTCTAATTTAACTCTCTGGTTTTTGTACAACTCTTTAAGCTGTCGGACCTCTGCCTGCAACTCCGTTACCAAATTCTGGTAAACGGACTCGGAGTAGGTCTCAATCAGTGCCCTTTGCGTTTCGCTTAGCAAATCCTCCAGTAGGCCCATCGACGCCTCGATATGCACGATCGTGGATACAGCCATCTTAATTACTTTACTTTACGTTTGGGGGGGTTGAACAAGGCAAGGAAAAAAGGACAATTTAACGTTAAGGGACTCAAAGAACTGACCCACGTGGGTGATCGCACATCGAGACGTAGAGGACCTTAATTGTTAGTCTCTCTCTCTCTCAAAGGCTCATATTTTAAATTAATCCTGTCCGGCTCTGGGAAGCGCTTGCGATCCGGTTCGAAGGACCAAATGTTGTGATTTTCACCAGTTTATTAAATCTGCCCGATGTACTGGGCGGATCGCAAGGCCTTAAGGGCACGATTCCCAAAACCCTCCAGGAAATTAACTAAAATACGGCGATAAAATTTACAATTTTATTACAAAAATAAACTCTGATAAAGACAAACAACATTCTTAAGCATTCAAAAAAAACTCACTGAAAAACAAGACTGACCCTAGGTAATGTAGCATGTGCTCTTCAAGCACAAAGTCCACACCGGACTCATTAACAAACTGAAAATAGTGCCAATTCGAATTCAATACACAACGAATCACACACCAAATATCCCTATTCTTATTTAACTCAGGATTCAGATCCCCAATCACAAGGATCTCTACACTAAACTGCGATATAAAAACTAAACATCTTGCACTCAAACTTCTACTACAACCAACCTGGTAGACAAGGTAGAGAGGAGAGATAACAATTAGAGGGGACTTACTTCGGTTGGGGACGTTGGATCAAAGAGGACGAGCTATCCTTGCAACCCCCAACGTCACCTTTTTGGCGCAATTTGCCCTGAACCTAAATTTCTACATCGGATTTTTTTATCATGTTACAACAGAATGACTTTATTTTTCCTAATCTTAAATTACCAGCAATTGATTTTATTAGTCTCAGCGCCTTCCTACCAGGTGGTTTCCTTTTTTGGCTCTAAACGTTCACGTCTGGAACTACATTCATTCGCCCGCGAGTTTCTCCTCTCCCTCCAATTTGACGTAGTCGTAGGCGGAGTCAAATGGCGGGAATTTCGATTGATCGGGTCGAAATTCCCGACACAGTGACTCGGTAGGGGTTGGTTTAACCTGTTATTACTATTACTAGCCAAGATACAACCCTAGTTGGGAAAGCAAGATGCTATTAGCCCAAGGGCTCCAATAGGGAAAAATAGCCCACTGAGGAAAGGAAATAAGGGAATTAATAAATGAGAAATCAACAATAAATCTTTCAAAAAAACAGTATCAATGTCAAACCATATATTATTATTACTTGTCAAGCCACAACCCCAGTTGGAAAAGCAGGATGCTACAAGCCTAGGGGGCTCCAACGGGGAAAACGGCCCAGCGAGGACAGGAAACAAGGAAAAATAAAATATTTTAAGAGTAACAAGAAATACGATTATGTTAAGTTTTCTGACCGATTCCCACCAAGGGACCGAATTGAAACCCCATTACTACTGGGATACGTAGGGTGGTAGATATCCGAACAATTTAAAACTAAAAGAAAAATAATTTAAATGAAAAAATACAACGAATGGGCGCTAAAGAAAAATGACCACAGCTTCAACTCGACATCCTAAAGCTACGGTTCACAAAGAGGGAAATTAAAATTTTGGATTGGCAGCCACTGTCGGGAATTTCGACCCGATCAATCGAAATTCCCGCCATTTGACTCCGCCTACGACTACGTCAAATTGGAGGGAGAGGAGAAACTCGCGGGCGAATGTAGTTCCAGACGTGAACGTTTAAAGCCAAAAAGGGAAACCACCTGGTAGGAAGGCGCTGAGACTAATAAAATCAATTGCTGGTAATTTAAGATTAGGAAAAATAAAGTCATTCTGTTGTAACATGTTAAAAAAATCCAATGTAGAAATTTAGGTTCAGGGCAAATTGCGCCAAAAAGGTGACGTCGGAGGTAGCAAGGCTAGCTCGTCCTCTTTGATCCAACGTCCCCAACCAAAGTAAGTCTCCTCTAATTGTTATCTCTCCTCTCTGCCTTGTGTACCAGGTTGGTTGTAGTAGAAGTTTGAGTGCAAGACTTTTAGTTTTTATATCGCAGTTTAGTGTAGAGATCCTTGTGATTGGGGATCTGAATCCTGAGTTAAATAAGAATAGGGATATTTGGTGTGTGATTCGTTGTGTATTGAATTCGAATTGGCACTATTTTCAGTTTGTTAATGAGTCCGGTGTGGACTTTGTGCTTGAAGAGCACATGATACATTACCTAGGGTCAGTCTTGTTTTTCAGTGAGTTTTGTGAATGCTTAAGAATGTTGTTTGTCTTTATCAGAGTTTATTTTTGTAATAAAATTGTAAATTTTATCGCCGTATTTTAATTAACTCCTGGAAGGTTTTGGCGAATCGTGCCTCTTCAAGGCCTTGCGATCCGCCCAGTACATCGGGCAGATTTAATTAACTGGTGAAAATCACGACATTTGGTCCTTCGAACCGGATCGCAAGCGCTTCCCAGAGCCGGACAGGACTAATTTAAAATATGAGCTTTTGAGAGAGAGAGAGAGAGAGAGAGACGAACAATTAAGGTCCTCTACGTCTCGATGTGCGATCGCCCACGTGGGTCAGTTCTTTGAGTCCCTTAACGTTAAATTATCCTTTTCTCCTTGCCTTGTCCAACCCCCCCAAACGTAAAGTAAAGTAATTAAGATGGCTGTATCCACGATTGTGCATATCGAGGCGTCGATGGGCCTACTGGAGGATTTACTAAGCGAAACGCAAAGGGCACTGATAGAGACCTACTCCGAGTCCGTTTACCAGAATTTGGTAACGGAGTTGCAGGCAGAGGTCAGACAGCTTAAAGAGCTGTACAAAAACCAGAGAGTTAAATTAGAGTCTAGTATCGAAGCCCGAATTAGGCATATGTTAGGTGAAGCGACACGCGCTTCCACACTATTGTACAATAGAATAGATAAAGTGAAAGGCCCTTCAACGGGGAATGTTGCCCTCCCCAGGTTGAAGCCGCTGCCTCTCCCCACGTTTGAAGGGGAAGTGCAAGAGTACGCATCGTACCGTGAATTATTCACGATCCACGTGGATCGAAGAGCGGATTTAGACGAAGTGTCTAAATTCACGTATTTATTGGGGACGTTGGGCAAGGAGCCGCTCAGGATTATCAAATCCCTGAGTGTAACCGCCGCGAACTATAGAGTAGCATTAGATTTATTAGATAAGCAGTATGGCAACGTGCACCAAACGCTCGTGATTCTGCACCGCAAGTTAGCAAACATCTTTGTGCCGTCACTAAACCCAGTAGAATTAAAAAGGTTCCGTTTTGAGTTAACTATCATTATTGAGCAAATCAAAAGACTTAGTACCAATGACTTAGGCCAGGGCATGGTCATGAGCCTCATTAATCAAAAACTGTCAGAGGGAAAACTATACCGCAAAGTGGTAGAGCATTTGAGGAAATGCGACTATACGTTGGACGAGTTTTTTGAGGCAATAGATTTCATAGTAAGAATGTTAGAAGACGATGCATTGCAGAGAGGCGACAGTCTTGAGAGTGACAAAAGACCAGACAGTAGTGTAAGACCGAAAACCCATCCCATCCACCAAAATTCCTGCCCATTTTGTAGCGAACGGCACCCGCCTCACGGATGTCGCCAAGTGACAGACGTAGCTGCTAGACGTCGCATTTTACTAAAAAGGGGTCTTTGTTTCAATTGCACGAAATCAGGCCATCGTAGCGATAAATGTCCCGTATCAAATTCCTGTAGAAACTGTAATGCTAAGCACCACACTGCAATTTGCGACGCGGGTAGACCGCAATTAATCCCTAGTCATAGTAATAGTCAATCAACAACGTCCCGCCCCATAGTAAATGCGACGCCTGCACAGAACCAAAATGCCCCCCGTCCGTCTAAGGTTAAAGTAGAATCTAAGCCGTGCACGAGCGCAAAGATCGCGCAGAGGTCTGATGTGGACCTCCCATGCACTATCTTGCCAACAGCCATGGCAGGTATTCAACAAAGGCAAGGTAGTAAGCGAGTCCGCCTATTTCTCGACTCAGGAAGCCAGAGGAGCTTCATCTCTGCAAAAATTGCCCGTCAATTAGGCCTACCGGTGGTAGGAAGAGTATCCTTGAATATAGCTCCGTTTGGTTCCGAGGAAATAAGCGGCCAATACGATGTAGTAAGTTGCAGGGTTGAAATGGGGAAAAGAATCGTGCGTATGAAATTGGTGGCACACGAACACGTGGACGTCCCGATACATAACGTGGGTTATGTTAAAGTCAGACAGCATCTGTTGACCAAGGGAGTCACGTTAGCCGATCCAGCAAACCAATCAGATACCATGAAGAACGTTCACATATTAGTTGGGGCTGATTATTTTAGCTATTTTGTTATAGGTGTAGAAAAAGTAGATGGGATAAATCTTTTCTTAACGCATAATGGTATGTCCCCGTACGGGAAGGTGCCACAGTGGCTGTTCCAAGGGGAAAGGGTCGAACAAGTAAGAACGTTGAGAGTGTGCAGAATCACGGACGAGCCATATCTGTATGATGTAGATGAGTGGTGGCGATTAGACCGTGTTGGTATCGCCCCATCTGAGCAATACACTGTTCGCGAGGCCGAGGCCGTGCGAAAGGTATCGCAAAGCGTTGTAAGAAAACCTGAGGGATATCAGGTTAGCCTACCATTTGGATCGGATGCTAGGCCAGAAACCAATTATCGTAACGCTATGGCGCAGTTGGAGTCGTTGCAGACAAAATTCAAAAAGGATAGGGAATATCTTGAACAATATCAGGGAGTGATAGATAAGTATCTCGAAGCCGGTTTTATATCAGAAGTGAAAAATCCCGTAGTGGAAGGTTATTACATGCCACACTTTGGTGTTAAGAAAGACAGCCGTACCACCCCCCTTAGAATCGTGTTCAATGCCTCTGCCAAGTCACAAGGTTGCAAGTCCTTGAATGAATGTCTTTTACCTGGGCCCAATTTGGTAGAAGTAGCATACAGTTTAATTATAAGGTTTAGGTTGAATCGATATGCCATGTTAGCCGACATAAGTAAAGCATTCCATCGTGTTTTGTTAGATCCTCGTGATGCCAAATACACACGATTTCTGTGGCGCAAGGCAGCTGGTCGAGCGCTTACCTTCGCCTTTAGAGTCGTGGTGTTCGGCATCACAGCTAGTCCATTTTTGCTACAGCAAATATTAAACTGTCATTTTAAAGAGGAAGGGCGCCCAGATTTAGTAAAATCTTTTTATGTTGATAATTATCTGGCCACGTTTGAAGATATAGAACATATGAGGCAAGAGCATGAGTCTGTTCATAACATCTTAAAAAGGGCGGGTATGCCCTTAGAAGGGTGGGCCAGCAATCACTTGGCCTTCGATAGCGAGAGACAGTGGAATGAGCCTGTGAGTGTGAACGTGCTCGGGCTGCGATGGGCCCGGGACGTGGACAGATTGTGTGTGAAAGAAAGCAAAAGGATCTGTGAGTTGGGGGAGGGATGGGTGCCCACGAAGCGTAGGGTACTTTCCCTATTAGTCTCCATATATGATCCGATAGGTTTGATAAGCCCATTA
This sequence comes from Palaemon carinicauda, assembly GCF_036898095.1. NCBI lineage: Eukaryota > Metazoa > Arthropoda > Malacostraca > Decapoda > Palaemonidae > Palaemon > Palaemon carinicauda. Next base: position 64,620,431 of record NC_090744.1, on the reverse strand, counting down.
TTTGTAAGGGGAAAGCTTTTCCTTCAACAACTATGGGAGGATAATGTAGGTTGGGATGATGTTTTAGGAAAAGAGAGGGCTAAAGAGGCAAGTGAATTGTTGAATGATTTGAAAGCGGTGAGCGACATCACCTTTCAAAGATCAATAGGAAAAAAAGGCTTACAACTTCATGTGTTCACCGATGCCAGCAGTAAGGCATATGGAGCAGTAGCATATACTAGGGACGAATGCAATCGGGTAAGTCTGGTAACGAGTAAAACCCGGATCACTCCGAAAGGGATGAGCAAGCTGACGATCCCTAAGCTAGAGTTGCTGGCCTTGTTGTTAGGCAGCAGACTAGCAAGAACGCTCAAGGATCTGATCGAGCCACGGGAAATAGTAATGTGGACCGACAGTAAGGTAACGTTGGCATGGGTAGCATCGCCCGATGCCAGGTCTAATAAAAATGTGTTTGTTTCTAACAGAGTGGCGGAAATTAATTTTATTCAGCAGGTTTGTAGTTTCAGTCTGAACCATGTCCCTAGTCAGCAGAACCCTGCCGATATCCTATCCCGAGGCGCAACGGCTCAACAATTGCAAGCTAACCCCCTGTGGAGGAACGGTCCAGAATTTCTCAGGACCACGGGAAGGCCTGTTCCTTGCGAGGAGGAAGATTTACTACATCAAACTCACGTAGTAGCGGCGGTGCAGGAGTTGAGGGAGGAGATGTGTCCTACCCCCCCAGGCGAGATTTGGGACGTCCTGAAGAGGGAAGTAGGGTTCCAATTCTTGTTACGAGTAGCCAGACTAGTTTTAAAGTTTGCTAAGGTAGAACGGCATCCGTTCAGTATTGTTGTAAAATTAGAGCAAAAACATTATTTGCCTACTGTTTATGCCTACTTAGAGGGCGGAGTCAGACCCCCTCGTGAAGTTGCTAATTTTGCTAGACAATTGAATTTAGTTTTGGTAGATAATCTCATCTGCACCAGGGGACGAGTGTCCCATGTAGGAGAAACTGATCATTTAATTCTCTTGCCAGCCAAAGGGCATTTGGTTAGGATGTATCTAAATTATTTACATCAGTTACATTTGCATTGTGGGGTGAATACTCTAATAGGTATCTTTCGACAGAAATGTTGGGTGGCGGGTCTACGTTCCATTGCGAAGCGAACCGTGCGGCAATGCCCTGAATGCAAGCTGGCCTTCCAGCCTCTAACGAGACAGCCACCACCACCCCCCCTGCCAAAGGAAAGGATCACCCTCACAAAACCGTTCACGGCGGTCGGAGTGGACCACACAGCAGCTATACACACGGAAACACGGCCAGGGTATATACTTATCGTAACTTGCACGGCCAGCAGAGCCGTGTACCTTGACTTCTGTCCCTCTTTGGAAGCAGAAGAATTCGTGTTGGCACTTAGACGGTTTAGCGCCACCCACGGTGCCCCACAGCTCATCATGTCCGATAACCATCAAACCTTCAAGGCTGCCAGCCACCTCCTGCAGGGACTTTATGAAGAGGATGAAGTCCAGCAGTTCCTGAGGAAAACTGGCATAAAGTGGCGGTTTCAGACGCCCCGTGCACCTTGGAAAGGTGGGTTCTTCGAGCGTTTGATAGGAGTAACGAAACGGACCCTCCAGATAGCCCTCGGAAAGAAGTACCTGCCGGACGCCCACGTGCTAACCCTCGTCAAAGAAGCAGAAGCAGTGGTGAATAATCGACCGCTCATGTACAGCGGTGACGAGCGCGAGGATGAAGTCCTCACCCCCTCCCATTTGATAAGAGGACACCAAGTCCACCTCATGGCCCCCATCTTACCGGACGACCATCTGAACGCAACCTTCACCTCTCGGAAGCTACGTGATCGTTACGTAAGATTGACAGATTCGCTCAAAGCCTTTAGGGAACGCTGGAGAAAGGAATACTTGAGTGCCTTGAGGGCCCGGCACGACAGTCGGCCCGGGGAACCCTCCAAGCTGCACCCCGGAGACATCGTGCTAGTGAAGCAGGACAATAAGAAGAGAGCGACTTGGCCACTGGGACGTGTCGTGGAAACGTATCCTGACGACAACGGAGTCGTACGCTCGGCGAAAGTGTTGTTTGAGGGTGTCGAATCGCTGCGAGCTGTCAGCCACCTGGTTCCCCTAGAAATAGCCCCCTCTGAGGATGACCATGAAGGAGACGACGGCGATGACGGAGAAGAGGGTGCGTACAGATCGACAGCCGGAATGCCAGGGATAGCGGAGACGTCTGGGAACGACCAGGATATGGCAACAGCTACGACAACTCAACAACCAGCCACAGGAACGGACGACAGCGACGAGGAAGGTGAGAACTATGCAGTTAGGGAAAGAAGTGAAAATGAAAATGAAACTGAATCAGAGCAGACGAACGCACAAAGACGTTCCGCACGCCCATTGAGAAGGGCTGCCGCGAAACAGCGAGAACTAATGGACTGTCTACTGAAAGGTGACGATATATAAAAAGTAGCTGCAAACTGTGGAAAAGGGGGCGTGTTCTATCTGGAAGGTAGGGAGGGTGGAGTTTGTGAGGTGTGCGTGAATCTGCGGAGGTTGGAAGTGCTTAGGGGTGGAGTACGGGGACGGGATGGTCTCTCGTGCGTACAGACCGAGCGTTGCACAGAACCTGCCCCTCCCTCTTGTACTCCATTAAGTAACGGCCTGCATGTAGCAGCGCTATAGAAGTCTCGATTATTGTGAGTTGAGACAGACTGAATTTGAATTGTCATATGTATTTCTGCCATTTCTTGAATTGTCTTAGGCCCATTGCCTAATTGTCTTTGCACTTGAATTATTATGATTGTATTTCTGCCATTTTTTGAATTGTCTTAGGCCCATTGCCTAATTGTCTTTGCACTTGAATTATTATGATTGTATTTCTGCCATTTTTTGAATTGTCTTAGGCCCATTGCCTAATTGTCGTTGCACTTGACTTGTTATGATTGCATTTCTACCATTTCTTGAATTGTCTTAGGCCCATTGCCTAATTGTCGTTGCACTTGACTTGTTATGATTGCATTTCTACCATTTCTTGAATTGTCTTAGGCCCATTGCCTAATTGCTTGCCAATTGAATTGTAAAATGTGTACATATCACTTATTTCTGCTGTTCCTTATGTATATTACACGAGTGCTTTAGAATTGCTAGGCCCATTGCCTATTTTGATCTGTTATATGACTGTATATTATTGATTGTGTTTATTACCCCGGGGTAACATTGCAGTAGTATATTGTGCGTACTCTGTTCGAGTCGTTGCGGAGCGCTACGCAGCGAGCCTAACAGAGTCTCGGAGTAAGCCACTCCCCTCACCCCGAGTCTAGCTCCATCCAATTGACCGACGTTTCATCGCTCCTTATTTTGGGGCGTGGAGGATGTCGGGAATTTCGACCCGATCAATCGAAATTCCCGCCATTTGACTCCGCCTACGACTACGTCAAATTGGAGGGAGAGGAGAAACTCGCGGGCGAATGTAGTTCCAGACGTGAACGTTTAAAGCCAAAAAGGGAAACCACCTGGTAGGAAGGCGCTGAGACTAATAAAATCAATTGCTGGTAATTTAAGATTAGGAAAAATAAAGTCATTCTGTTGTAACATGTTAAAAAAATCCAATGTAGAAATTTAGGTTCAGGGCAAATTGCGCCAAAAAGGTGACGTCGGAGGTAGCAAGGCTAGCTCGTCCTCTTTGATCCAACGTCCCCAACCAAAGTAAGTCTCCTCTAATTGTTATCTCTCCTCTCTGCCTTGTGTACCAGGTTGGTTGTAGTAGAAGTTTGAGTGCAAGACTTTTAGTTTTTATATCGCAGTTTAGTGTAGAGATCCTTGTGATTGGGGATCTGAATCCTGAGTTAAATAAGAATAGGGATATTTGGTGTGTGATTCGTTGTGTATTGAATTCGAATTGGCACTATTTTCAGTTTGTTAATGAGTCCGGTGTGGACTTTGTGCTTGAAGAGCACATGATACATTACCTAGGGTCAGTCTTGTTTTTCAGTGAGTTTTGTGAATGCTTAAGAATGTTGTTTGTCTTTATCAGAGTTTATTTTTGTAATAAAATTGTAAATTTTATCGCCGTATTTTAATTAACTCCTGGAAGGTTTTGGCGAATCGTGCCTCTTCAAGGCCTTGCGATCCGCCCAGTACATCGGGCAGATTTAATTAACTGGTGAAAATCACGACAGCCACCTTGCCATACACGATTATATCTTCAAGCAAATTGGTCAATATTTCCACATAGGTTGCATAATATAAATATCAAGTTAATTTCGGAGTGGCCCTTTGTTTATACCTCACCTTGGCACAAAATCCAAAGCAATTTTCGTAAAATAAAGAGAATTTTACATATGACTTCCAACTTTGTGGCTTCATAGCTAAGTTTTGACATGGTCACATGCCACACTTTCGTAATAATCACTGCATAAAAAAGGCATTTAGCATAAGGGACGTTGTGTATGTGATATAAAAATAAACATGAAATAACTTACATTTGACTAATCTTTGAAGGTTTGCAGGAAAAACGAAAAAACAAAAAAAATGCTGGACTTCAGGGAAACTAAAGGACACACTCGGGACTCGCCATGTTGGAAGTTTAGACTCGGAACTTAGTCAATCTTTACAACGGCTCGTATAGTAATCCTGAGATGTATTTTAGAGTTCATCATTATTTACTTTTACATTATTCTACCTTGAGTATCTCCCCATAGTCTAATCTCAAGACATTTAATGATAATAGCAGATAAATTTATTCTGGGAACCAAAGGTAAATGAATGAAATCAAATAATACAGATCGTTCCATTGTATCATGCAAACTTAAGTTCTATTTTTCATAATATAGTTCGTGTATTAATTAAATAATTTAACATTGTTTATGATTTTGTGGACACAACAATATAAGACATATATATTGAAAAGTAGAATTACTTTAATTAGTAGTAATGGTTTTATTTAATTGTTAAGATGAAAACTGGTGTAACTAAAGTTATGGAAAAAGCTGACAACTTTTCTCTTGGCACGGATTCTTCATTAAAAAAAACAAGCTATTGTCTAAGCTTAAATTATATTCATATAAAATATATTTTTAATACTAGTAGGCTACTACGAAATACAATTATATACAAGAAATAAAATGTATGAGATCCCATTAATGTTTCATTTGACTATAAAATTAGATCTCTTGAAAGGGTTTTAATAATCTTGTTTGGTAACACAAGTGAAAAAGCATTTTCACAAGGATGATGTTGACGTGGCAAAAAAAGAATTTTGTATTATGGCTTATAATACATTAATATACCATTCTAAAGGCAATGCTAAGTCTTAAAATTTAATATAGATGATGATTAAGGAATATTTCATCCTAGAGATAGCTAATTATAGGTGAAAACCATAAAAATTGAGATTTGTTGTTAGCAGACGAATTAATTTAGGGAAACAAAATTAAATTAAGAAAACAATATCTCATAAATTGGCCCATTCTATCATGTGAGTTTGAGTTTTAATTTTGGTACTACTGTTCCTGTATTCTATTAAATGATTTATATATATATATATATATATATATATATATATATATATATATATATATATATATATATATATATATATATATATATATATATATTCAATAAAGGCTCGTAATTTCAAGAAATTCATGGACACAGCTATGGTATGGGCACCTATTGGCAGTAGAAGTAACTATTTTTGAAAACAGATTTGATACTATCTTGCAACTTTACATATCCAAAGAAGGTATCTAGTGCAAAACATGGACTATTCTATCATTGCAATATAGGACGAGTATATCAGAAAATATAATTACTTTTAATTGGAGTAATAATATATCCAATTGTGAAGATAAATACAGAGAAGGGAATTAAAATAGAAAATTTACTAGCCACTTCTAGCAACTTCAACCTTGACCACATTAATAATCAAAAGAGCTATTGTTCAAGTTTTAGAATTTTTTATATAAAATGTATTTTATGTATAGAACTAACATGAAATATATCTATATAAGATAATAAATTTGCTTAGATACCATCAAAGTCATATTTGATTGCAAAATTAAAAATCCTAAAGGAATTTTGCACATTTCTATTGGTAAAACAAGTAGTTAAGCCTATTTCAGAAATAGTCAGCTGTCTGTTTTAACAAATACGATACTCAAACACCTTAAGGATTTCTAATTTTACAATCGAACTGATCATTAATAGTATCTAATAAAATTTTATTACGTGAAATAAATATATCTTGTATTATTATCATACATAAAATATATTCTATATGAAAGACATTTAAGGCTTGGACAATAGGTATTTTGATGAATAACCTCCGAGGAGAAAGTTGCTAGCATTTTTTTTATTTCAATTTCTTAAAAGTTTTCCTCCAGGGAACTGGATACATTATCACTCCGAAGAAAAGTAAATCTATTTCTTAATATATTCGTCTTATATTGCAATGATTAGATAGTGTATGTTTCGCACTAAATAGCCTCTTTGATATACAAAGTTGCAACTGTTATTTTTTTTCTCCCATTTACAGTGATTATTTTAGAGATTACAAGCCTATAATGAATAATAAATATCGAGACATCTTTTAGTAGCATAGACAAACATTATCCTTAATATTAATACTGAAGTTTACATGATGCAATGAGACAACTTCCATTATTAATGCAAGTTTATTTCCTTAAATAAATTAGTAAAAAAAAAAAAAAATATATCGCATTTTTTTAATGCTTTCACCTAGAAATAGCTTCCTCTAGTGGAATGCCCTTTAATAAATAATCATATTTAATTTCAAGAGTTAACATTGCCCATAGAATGGTATATTAATGTTTTGTAAGCCATAACACTAAATTTATTTTTTGCCACGTCACCATCACCATCTTGAAAATGCTTTTCCACTTGTGTTACCAAACAAGATGACTAAAACCCTTCAAGATTTCTAATTTTACAGTCAAATAAAACATTAATAGGATCTCATACATTTGTATTCTTGTATATAATTGTATTTTGTAGTACTGTCCTCTAAAAAATATATTTTACATGAAATAATTTTAAAGTTCAGACAATAGCTTCTTTAATGAAGAATCCTTACAGGACAAATGTTTCTTGAGGTTTCTTTTAATTTATTGAAATTACCTGTTGTCATCTTAACAATTGACTTTATTACGTCTCCAAATTATAAAAAGATCGACTTGTTGATAAATAATTTATATTTTTATTAGTTGATTTTTTCCGAATCTACTCATTGTAAGGAAAATTAGCCCAGGTACGCACACATGTATATAAGTATAGATACACGAACACACCCACACACACACACACACACACACATATATATATATATATATATATATATATATATATATATATATATATATATATATATATATATATATATATACTTTTGGGATGTGGTGAAAAAGTTTGCATATTGCCATGAGTAGCAAAGTTGTTCTATAACAAACAGTCAGGGCCACCCATACTAGGTTGGTTTGATGTGAATGATCAGACGAAAATCTCCCACCATCACCAATCCACGGTGGCCAGCATGGTGGTGAAAACTGGCAAACCCCAAATATGAGGCTCTCTCTCTCTCTCTCTCTCTCTCTCTCTCTCTCTCTCTCTCTCTCTCTCTCTCTCTCAAAGGATTAAACAACGCCTTCAAAATATATCCCATACTTCTATGAAGTCTCTTCCCCCTTTATAAGCATTGTTGAAATAATACTCACTTAATTCTGTTAAAACAGGGCATCAAAACATCAATGTCAATTACTGAAATCAGACAATGGAAAGAAACACTGGGCAAAGAAAAGTAGATTTATCATATATATATATATATATATATATATATATATATATATATATATATATATATATATATATTAAAATCTAAGCTTCAACCCTAGTTGGAGAAGTAGGATGCTATAATCCCAGGTGCCCCAACATGGAAAATAGCCCAGTGAGGAAAGGAAACAAATAAAAATAAAATAATTTAAGAACAGTAACAACGTTAGAATAAATATTTCCCATATAAACTATAAAAACTTTAACAAAACAAGAGGAAGAGAAATTGAACAGAATAGTGTGCCCGAGTGTACCCTGAATCTTTTATGTATATGTAGCCTGAAATAATAATAATAATAATAATAATAATAATAATAATAATAATAATAATAATAATAATAATAATAATAATAATAGTAGGATGACAGATTCACCCTATGAGGATTAATACTTATTTTTCCTCCAGGGATTTACCCTTCCGCTAAAGTATATCTGAATAATTTTAATCGAAAGGAAACAACGAAATATCAAAAAATGTGTCATGAAATAATAGAATTAACGCAGGAAGGAAAACGCCAATAAAATAATGATTATAACTAATAGGAAATAAGAACACAAAGAGAATCAGCTGACTCCACCCCCTACGGCCTACGGGTGTCGAAATTAATAAAAGAAGAAATGAAAGTTTCCCGGCCAGGCCACGAACAACGGTCTCTCTCTCTCTCTCTCTCTCTCTCTCTCTCTCTCTCTCTCTCTCTCTCTCTCTCTCTCTCTCTCTCTCTCCTTAACTTAGATTTGAAACCTTGTTTATACAATAGTTTTTATATCGACGTTCTGATACCTTTAGATATAAATTATTTCCTCATCTTTTTTTTTCCAAAATAAGGTTTTTAACTACATGTCAGAGCATTAGCGCCTTATAATATAAACGAAATATTGGTAATGGATGAAAGAATAATTGAGAGAGAGAGAGAGAGAGAGAGAGAGAGAGAGAGAGAGAGAGAGAGAGAGAGAGAGAGAGAGAGAGAGAGTGTGTACATCGATCCATTTGAGTAGGAAATAAGTATGGTATGAATTACTTATAGGGCAAAGAAACGCATCATGAGCCTAAAGAAGCAGAACAACAAATAAGTGAATAAAACAGTAACCAAGGAAAAGAAAACTACTTAATCTACCCAACTCCCCCCCCCCCACCAAGCACCGGCCACAAACCTCCCTCAACATCCCCCCCCACCCCACCCCTCACACTCGCTCTTCCACAACAAACAAATGGCCGAGAGACGGATACTTTGTTTTTGTTTGTTTCGCCAAAATGGCTATTTATTGGTAATTCTCTCTCTCTTTCTCTCTCTCAGTGTTGATGATTATGATGATAAAAATTTGTTATATATATATGAATGGCAGAAGCAAGGAACAGTGACATTGCTCTATCGAGCAGGACAATGCCCCAGAGACTAACCATATATACAATATCAGCGCCCAAGCCCCCTCTCCACCCAAGCTAGGACCAAGGAGAGCCAGGCATTGGCTGCTTATGATAGTGACATTGCCCTATCGTGCAGGACAATGCCCCAGAGACTGACCATATATACCATATCAGCGCCAAAGCCCCCTCTCCACACAAGCTAGGGCCAAGGAGGGCCAGGCAATGGCTGCTTATGACAGTGACATTGCCCTATCGAGCAGGACAATGCCCCAGAGACTAACCATATATACAATATCAGCGCCCAAGCCCCCTCTCCACCCAAGTTAGGACCAAGGAGGGCCAGGCAATGGCTGCTTATGACTTAGCAGATAGACCTATAGGCTCCCCCAAACCCCCCATCCTTAGCTCACAAAGATGGCGAGGTTGCAGCGACCAAAGAAACTAACGAGTTTGAGCGGGACTCGAACCCCAGTCTGGGATTCACCAGTCAGGGACGGTACCACATTGGCCACCACAACAAAAGCGGAAGAAGAGGTGAAAATATAGTGGTCAATGTAATTAAGACTATTGAGATGGATAAGACGGAAATAAGAAAAACGTATAATATGGGAGAAATTGTATTAACAATAAGGACTAGAAGGAAGGAAGGGGTGGGTGGGCTGGAAAGACAGTTTGGGGTCTTTTTTTTTTCATTTTTTTTTTCGTTATTCGACTAAAGTATCTGTTCAGCTATCTAAGTTGCCTTCATTTTTCACTTACTATTCTGAAATGAATCTCTCTCTCTCTCTCTCTCTCTCTCTCTCTCTCTCTCTCTCTCTCTCTCTCTCTCTCTCTTCACAGTAAAGTATTCCTCTCAGTAAGTTACTCCCCACCATCGTATATAAACAGCACTGAATTGATGCTAAAAATAGAGTAGAGGGACACTCGTTAGAGAGCATACCTTCGCCACGCCAAACAGTCTTATTTTTCTCTCATCTCCACTGCAATCTTATACTCAGATGTATTTTCTTCAAAATCTAATGGGTTTGTCCTTGGGCCACACCCCACATGTCCACCAAGTCTCGTTGAAATTGTTTCAGTAGTGTTTGCGTAATGTTCATAAAAAATAAACGAACACAATATTTGCCCTCTATCTAACATTGCTATTGTATTCAAAGTACTGCTACGTACTTGTACTTTAATGTACTTTATCTAAAATGTTACAGATCCATCCTTAGGTCATACCCAACATAACTACCAAGTTTGATCAAAATCGGTACAGTAGTTTTTGTGTAAAGTTTCTCACAAACAAATAAATAAACATCAAGGGTGAATACATACGGCGAAAGCAAATTGACAATAAAAGCAGTCCAGAAAAAGATGGACAAGAAACAGCTCACAAGCACACACACACACACACACACACACACCCAGACCCAGATTCCTCGGACCTTGTGTCTGGACGGGGCCCTCTTAGACCTTCCCAAAAAGCTCAGAGTTAAGGAAAGGTTAGATGTCTATCAGTCCTGGGTTCACAAACACCTGCCTTTGATGATGGTCAGGTGGACGAGGTGACTTCGAAGGAGAAGGAGTTCAAGTCGTGTCGCCATATCTTACATTTTTATCTCGCCATTGTTCTTGTGATGGGGGAAAACGCCGTAGCGCCCAACTGTAGAATACAACATTTTTGGTACTGTATGATGTATATTAACACACACACACACACACTCATATATATATATATATATATATATATATATATATATATATATATATATATATATATATATATGTGTGTGTGTGTGTGTGTGTGTGTGTATGTGTGTGTAATCATCATCTTCATCTCCTACGCCTATTGACGCAAAGGGCCTCTGTTAAATTTCGCCAGTCATCTCTATCCTGAGCTTTTAAATCAATAATTCTCCAATCGTCCTATCCTATTTCACGCTTCATAGTCCTCAGCCATGTAAGTCTGTGTTTTCCAACTCTTCTAGTGTCTTGTGCGTATGTGTGTGTGCGTGTGTGTGATTGCTTGTATATATAATATATATATATATATATATATATATATATATATATATATATATATATATATTATATATATATACACAAACACACACACACACAAACACACATATATATATATATATATATATATATATATATATATATATATATTATAGCGTATGTGTGTGCGTGTGTGTGATTGCTTGTATATATATATATATATATATATATATATATATATATATATATATATATATAGATATATATATATATTATATATATACACAAACACACACACACACACACACATATATAATATATATATATATATATATATATATATATATATATATATATATATTATAGCGTATGTGTGTGCGTGTGTGTGATTGCTTGTATATATATATATATATATATATATATATATATATATATATATATATATATATATATATATAGCCTATATATATATATATATATATATATATATGTGTGTGTGTGTGAAATAACTGATGATATTAAATGGTGTTATTCTTGGCAAGAATAATGCACGAAGAGATTAAAGTACTGAGAGAGAGAGAGAGAGAGAGAGAGAGAGAGAGAGAGAGAGAGAGAGAGAGAGCGCTCTATCACCTAACCAGCCCCCCCCCCCAGACCCCCCAAATCAGCTGATTGACAGCTCCCAACCGTGAGACGATATTCCCACCTGAGGAATTCCTTCAAAGATCCGGAAATGAAAGCATTATGAGCCACAAACACAACACACACGCACACACACACACACACAAAACATAACATATAATTGCTATTATCATAATCTACCAAAAGCGAGAGAGAGAGAGAGAGAGAGAGAGAGAGAGAGAGAGAGAGAGAGAGAGAGAGAGAGAGAGAGAGAGAACCGTCTAGAAATTCCGTCGATGGAGTTAACGATTCAAAACGTCTTCAGGGAAGTCGAGAGAGAGAGAGAGAGAGAGAGAGAGAGAGAGAGAGAGAGAGAGAGAGAGAGAGAGTTCATTTCGGTCATCATTCGTGTTCCTAAATCTTAAAAATTTCTCTTTTTTCTGTAGAATCTTTTATAGACTTCACCCGGGGAAAGAAATGTCACAAAGGAATATTATATGGAGTAATTATTTATTTTTCGGAAGAAAAGAAAGGTGAATAATAAGAGAGATAATATAAAACAAGATGAAAAAGAAGAGGAGGATGAATTTCCCTGAAGCAGTTCGAAGAGTCTTCAGAGGCTTCAAGGAATGAATGTGTGTGAGACTCGGAGCTGGGAGCGGATTCTGAGGGTCTCTGGGAGTTCACCTTCTGCTTCTTTTTTCTTCAAAATAAGGTTGGTCGAAGGAGAACTATCTGGTAATCTAGCATAGATTTCATGATGTTCGGTATGTACCAAACAGCAATCAACAAAATCAGGAAAGCATTTGGAGGATTCTTCAACGCAGCTGATCTTCAGGAGCAGCATTCGGCGTGTGAGAGCTATCTCATGGATCTAGAAGGACAGATGAAGGAAATTCAGGATTCCTTCGGATTCAGGATGGTCTCTTGGCTACTGCCTAAGAGGATTGAGAACCCTGAGGGCGGGATCGGAAACGTTCCCGTCCTTCAGCGACTGTTGTCCTCCTTGCCTGTGGTCGGAGGATTTTGGAAATCACGGCAGGATCTTCAGTTGTGTCAACTGAAGGTCCAGACTATGGAACGGAATATGGAAACGCTCAAGGCTGATACTAAACCTTTTGAAATTCTTGGGAAATTTCTCCCAGACTTCGTCACTGGAACTGAGGATGGAACTTTTATTCCCCAAATGAGTGGTGGCAATTGGTTCCGTGTTGCTATGGTAGGTATGTTTGTGGCGGGAAACGTCTTATTATGGAAATTCTTGTCTAAAAAGGAGGAAGAAAAGGAACAAGCAGATTTAGGTGAAAATGTTCAACTGGACATGGAAAAACAAATTGAAATTTTAGACCGAGAACTGGAGAGTGCCTTGGAAGATGTCCACTCTAGATGTCAGTTGGAATCTAAATTGGAAGAAGAAAAAAAAGAGCTGAAGGCAGAGATTCAACGTCTCTCCAACGCTATGGAAACTCTTACAAAGGATAAAGAAAATGAAATAGATAATTTCTCAACCAAGATGCAGGATCTGCAAATTACCAACGATCAACTAAAGAGTGAACTCTCTAATAGAGACATTACAATTTGCGAGCATTTAGATAAATTATCTGAGCAGGATTACAAAATTTCTGGACTAAATGATCAATTGGAAAAAGTTCACGTGGAATATGAAGCCCGTGTTAAGAAGGAATCAAAACTTCAAGAAAAGATAGAGGATTTGAAAATAGAGACTCTAGGTCTCTCCAACGCTATGGAAACTCTTACAAAGGATAAAGAAAATTTCTCAACCAAGATACAGGATCTGCAAATAATCAACGATCAACTAAAGATTGAACTCTCTAATAGAGACATTACAATTTGCGAGCATTTAGATAAATTATCTGAGCAGGATTACAAAATTTCTGGACTAAATGATCAATTGGAAAAAGTTCACGTGGAATATGAAGCCCGTGTTAAGAAGGAATCAAAACTTCAAGAAAAGATAGAGGATTTGAAAATAGAGACTCTAGGTCTCTCCAACGCTATGGAAACTCTTACAAAGGATAAAGAAAATTTCTCAACCAAGATACAGGATCTGCAAATAATCAACGATCAACTAAAGATTGAACTCTCTAATAGAGACATTACAATTTGCGAGCATTTAGATAAATTATCTGAGCAGGATTACAAAATTTCTGGACTAAATGATCAATTGGAAAAAGTTCACGTGGAATATGAAGCCCGTGTTAAGAAGGAATATAAACTCCAGGAAAAGATAGAGGATTTGAAAATAGAGACTCTAGGTCTCTCCCAAAAAATTGAAATACTTCAAGAAAAAGAAATCGAGATTGAAAAATTCTCGACTAAGTTGCAAGATATTCAGAAAACCAACGATCACCTAAATGTGGAATTATCTAAGAGGGATGAATATTTAGATAGATTAAATGAGATGGAACAAATAAATCTTGATATGTGTGACCGACTAGCAAGAGTTGAGGATGAAAAAATAGCCTCTATTCATTGGCTGCAATCAAGATTCAAGGATAAGATTGTAGAATTTGAAGAAATTATTGGAGAGATGAAAACAGAGAAAGAGAGGCTGGAGAAGAGCTTGACTGAAGCTAGAGTTAATGATTTGGTCCGGAATGGAAGGTATAACTGTCTCTTAGAGGAGTTAAAAGCTCTTAAGGATGAATATTCACATAAATTTAGTGAGATGGAGCAAAAGAATCGTGAAATGAGTGAGGAAATAGAAAAACTTGAGGGTGAAAAGGTGGCCTCTATTCATCGGTTAGAATCTGTATTTGAGAAAAAGATTGACGAACTGGAAGATACAATTGAGAAGCTCCAGAAGGAAACTTCTCCCAGTGAAGAGGAAGAGAAGGAGAAGGAGGAGGAGAAGGAGAAGGAGGAGAAAAAGGAGAAGGAGGAGAAAAAGGAGAAGGAGGATAAGAAGAAGAAGGAAGAGGATGAGGAGGAGAAGGAGGAGAAGAAGGAGAAGGAGGATAAGAAGAAGAAGGAAGAGGAGGAGGAGGAGAAGGAGAAGGAGAAGAAGAAGGAGGATAAGAAGAAAGAACTGAACAGACCTGGAACGAGAAAAGTGAGACTTAACAGGTCAGGTTTGGAAATCTTGACCGAGATGGATGGACAGAAGGATGTCCAAAAGGATGTCAGTGTCAATGAAGAGGAAGTCAAAGTAGTTCAGGCAGCAGAGGACCTGGATTCCAACGGACACAAGGAGGAGAAGGAGATCGTTGGAGGGCCATCTGGTGTGGGTCAGTTGCTGAGCTGGCTGCTAGCCGCCAAAGAGGCTCTCCCTGGCAACAACCACAAGGAAGAGCAGAAGCTCCAGAAGGAAACTTCTCCCAGTGAAGAGGAGGAGAAGGAGGGGGAGAAGGAGAAGGAGGAGAAGAAGGAGAAGGGGGATAAGAAGAAGAAGGAAGAGGATGAGGAGGAAGAGGAGAAGGAGGAGGAGGAGAAGGAGGAGGAGAAGGAGGAGAAGGAGGAGGAGGAGGAGGATAAGAAGAAGGAAGAGGATGAGGAGGAGAAGGAGGAAGAGAAGGAGGAGGAGGAGGAGGAGGAGGAGGAGAAGGGGGAGGAGAAGGAGAAGGAGGAGAAGAAGAAGGAGGAGAAGGAGGAGAAGGAGGAGGTGAAGGAGGAGACAATTGCAGAGAAAAAATCTGCTCGCAAACTTATCGTTTTTGACCTGGAACCTGAGAAGCCCAAAAGGGTCTTCTCATCTCACATCACCTTCCAAGGTGCAAAGGTTGGAGCTAACCCCACAAGGGACTATGCCCTAAAGGGGCACGTGACTGTCGCCTTGGATGTCCCAAGGAGGTTCCACAAAGCCATATACGGAGTGGAAGGAAAGACGCTGAGGGAAATCACCCGGCAGAGTGGCGTCAGCTCCATAGATATGCCAAGAAGGCATGAATACAGTAACTTGATCAGTATCAGTGGTACCATTAGGTATGTTCAATTAGCAGCTGATATTATCGATAAGATTCTGAGGAGACTTCCCGATTATTAAAGACTTCAATCAGGATAAAAAATATCTAGAAAAAAATGAAAAAAAAAAAAAAGTGATGAGGCTCGGCTTAACCGCCCGGCCAAAGTGATGAGGCTCGGCTTAACCGCCCGGCCAACTGATGTGGCTCGGCTTAACCGCCCGGCCAAAGTGATGAGGCTCGGCTTAACCGCCCGGCCAAAGTGATGAGGCTCGGCTTAACCGCCCGGCCAACTGATGCGGCTCGGCTTAACCGCCCGGCCAAAGTGATGAGGCTCGGCTTAACCGCCTGGCCAAGTGATGAGGCTCAGCTTAACCGCCCGGCCAAAGTGATGAGGCTCGGCTTAACCGCCCGGCCAACTGATGCGGCTCGGCTTAACCGCCCGGCCAACTGATGCGGCTCGGCTTAACCGCCCGGCCAAAGTGATGAGGCTCGGCTTAACCGCCCGGCCAAAGTGATGAGGCTCGGCTTAACCGCCCGGCCAAAGTGATGAGGCTCGGCTTAACCGCCCGGCCAACTGATGCGGCTCGGCTTAACCGCCCGGCCAACTGATGAGGCTCGGCTTAACCGCCCGGCCAAAGTGATGAGGCTCGGCTTAACCGCCCGGCCAAGTGATGCAGCTCGGCTTAACCGCCCGGCCAACTGATGCGGCTCAGCTTAACCGCCCGGCCAACTGATGCGGCTCGGCTTAACCACCCGGCCAAAGTGATGAGGCTCGGCTTAACCGCCCGGCCAACTGATGCGGCTCGGCTTAACCGCCCGGCCAACTGATGCGGCTCGGCTTAACCGCCCGGCCAACTGATGCGGCTCGGCTTAACCGCCCGGCCAACTGATGCGGCTCGGCTTAACCGCCCGGCCAAAGTGATGAGGCTCGGCTTAACCGCCCGGCCAACTGATGCGGCTCGGCTTAACCGCCCGGCCAACTGATGCGGCTCGGCTTAACCGCCCGGCCAACTGATGCGGCTCGGCTTAACCGCCCGGCCAAAGTGATGAGGCTCGGCTTAACCGCCCGGCCAACTGATGCGGCACGGCTTAACCGCTCGGCCAACTGTTGCGGCTCGGCTTAACCGCCCGGCCAAAGTGTTGAGGCTCGGCTTAACCGCCCGGCCAAGTGATGAGGCTCGGCTTAACCGCCCGGCCAAAGTGATGAGGCTCGGCTTAACCGCCCGGCCAAGTGATGAGGCTCGGCTTAACCGCCCGGCCAAAGTGATGAGGCTCGGCTTAACCGCCCGGCCAAAGTGATGAGGCTCGGCTTAACCGCCCGGCCAAAGTGATGAGGCTCGGCTTAACCGCCCGGCCAAAGTGATGAGGCTCGGCTTAACCGCCCGGCCAACTGATGCGGCTCGGCTTAACCGCCCGGCCAAAGTGATGAGGCTCGGCTTAACCGCCCGGCCAAAGTGATGAGGCTCGGCTTAACCGCCCGGCCAAAGTGATGAGGCTCGGTTTAACCGCCCGGCCAAAGTGATGAGGCTCGGCTTAACCGCCCGGCCAAAGTGATGAGGCTCGGCTTAACCGCCCGGCCAAAGTGATGAGGCTCGGCTTAACCGCCCGGCCAAAGTGATGAGGCTCGGCTTAACCGCCCGGCCAAGTGATGAGGCTCGGCTTAACCGCCCGGCCAAAGTGATGAGGCTCGGCTTAACCGCCCGGCCAACTGATGCGGCTTGGCTTAACCGCCTGGCCAACTGATGCGGCTCGGCTTAACCGCCCGGCCAAAGTGATGAGGCTCGGCTTAACCGCCCGGCCAACTGATGCGGCTCGGCTTAACCGCCCGGCCAAAGTGATGAGGCTCGGCTTAACCGCCCGGCCAACTGATGCGGCTCGGCTTAACCGCCCGGCCAACTGATGCGGCTCGGCTTAACCGCCCGGCCAAAGTGATGAGGCTCGGCTTAACCGCCCGGCCAAAGTGATGAGGCTCGGCTTAACCGCCCGGCCAACTGATGCGGCTCGGCTTAACCGCCCGGCCAACTGATGAGGCTCGGCTTAACCGCCCGGCCAAAGTGATGAGGCTCGGCTTAACCGCCCGGCCAAGTGATGCAGCTCGGCTTAACCGCCCGGCCAACTGATGCGGCTCAGCTTAACCGCCCGGCCAACTGATGCGGCTCGGCTTAACCACCCGGCCAAAGTGATGAGGCTCGGCTTAACCGCCCGGCCAACTGATGCGGCTCGGCTTAACCGCCCGGCCAACTGATGCGGCTCGGCTTAACCGCCCGGCCAACTGATGCGGCTCGGCTTAACCGCCCGGCCAACTGATGCGGCTCGGCTTAACCGCCCGGCCAAAGTGATGAGGCTCGGCTTAACCGCCCGGCCAACTGATGCGGCTCGGCTTAACCGCCCGGCCAACTGATGCGGCTCGGCTTAACCGCCCGGCCAACTGATGCGGCTCGGCTTAACCGCCCGGCCAAAGTGATGAGGCTCGGCTTAACCGCCCGGCCAACTGATGCGGCACGGCTTAACCGCTCGGCCAACTGTTGCGGCTCGGCTTAACCGCCCGGCCAAAGTGTTGAGGCTCGGCTTAACCGCCCGGCCAAGTGATGAGGCTCGGCTTAACCGCCCGGCCAAAGTGATGAGGCTCGGCTTAACCGCCCGGCCAAGTGATGAGGCTCGGCTTAACCGCCCGGCCAAAGTGATGAGGCTCGGCTTAACCGCCCGGCCAAAGTGATGAGGCTCGGCTTAACCGCCCGGCCAAAGTGATGAGGCTCGGCTTAACCGCCCGGCCAAAGTGATGAGGCTCGGCTTAACCGCCCGGCCAACTGATGCGGCTCGGCTTAACCGCCCGGCCAAAGTGATGAGGCTCGGCTTAACCGCCCGGCCAAAGTGATGAGGCTCGGCTTAACCGCCCGGCCAAAGTGATGAGGCTCGGCTTAACCGCCCGGCCAAAGTGATGAGGCTCGGCTTAACCGCCCGGCCAAGTGATGAGGCTCGGCTTAACCGCCCGGCCAAAGTGATGAGGCTCGGCTTAACCGCCCGGCCAACTGATGCGGCTTGGCTTAACCGCCTGGCCAACTGATGCGGCTCGGCTTAACCGCCCGGCCAAAGTGATGAGGCTCGGCTTAACCGCCCGGCCAACTGATGCGGCTCGGCTTAACCGCCCGGCCAACTGATGAGGCTCGGCTTAACCGCCCGGCCAACTGATGAGGCTCGGCTTAACCGCCCGGCCAACTGATGCGGCTCGGCTTAACCGCCCGGCCAAAGTGATGCGGCTCGGCTTAACCGCCCGGCCAACTGATGAGGCTCGGCTTAACCGCCCGGCCAACTGATGCGGCTCGGCTTAACCGCCCGGCCAACTGATGAGGCTCGGCTTAACCGCCCGGCCAACTGATGAGGCTCGGCTTAACCGCCCGGCCAACTGATGCGGCTCGGCTTAACCGCCCGCCCAACTGATGAGGCTCGGCTTAACCGCCCGGCCAACTGATGAGGCTCGGCTTAACCGCCCGGCCAACTGATGAGGCTCGGCTTAACCGCCCGCCCAACTGATGAGGCTCGGCTTAACCGCCCGGCCAACTGATGAGGCTCGGCTTAACCGCCCGGCCAAAGTGATGAGGCTCGGCTTAACCGCCCGGCCAACTGATGCGGCTCGGCTTAACCGCCCGGCCAACTGATGAGGCTCGGCTTAACCGCCCGGCCAACTGATGAGGCTCGGCTTAACCGCCCGGCAAACTGATGCGGCTCGGCTTAACCGCCCGGCCAACTAATGAGGCTCGGCTTAACCGCCTGGCCAAAGAGATGAGGCTCGGCTTAACCGCCCGGCCAACTGATGAGGCTCGGCTTAACCGCCCGGCCAACTGATGAGGCTCGGCTTAACCGCCCGGCCAAAGTGATGAGGCTCGGCTTAACCGCCCGGCCAAAGTGATGAGGCTCGGCTTAACCGCCCGGCCAAGTGATGAGGCTCGGCTTAACCGCCCGGCCAAGTGATGAGGCTCGGCTTAACCGCCCGGCCAAAGTGATGAGGCTCGGCTTAACCGCCCGGCCAACTGATGAGGCTCGGCTTAACCGCCCGGCCAACCGATGAGGCTCGGCTTAACCGCCCGGCCAACCGTTGCGGCTCGGCTTAACCGCCCGGCCAACCGATGCGGCTCGGCTTAACCGCCCGGCCAACCGATGCGGCTCGGCTTAACCGCCCGGCCAACCGATGCGGCTCGGCTTAACCGCCCAGCCAACCGATGAGGCCCGGCTTAACCGCCCGGCCAAAGTGATGAGGCCCGGCTTAACCGCCCGGCCAAAGTGATGAGGCTCGGCTTAACCGCCAGGCCAAAGTGATGAGGCTCGGCTTAACCGCCCGGCCGAAGTGATGAGGCTCGGCTTAACCGCCCGGCCAAAGTGATGAGGCTCGGCTTAACCGCCCGGCCGAAGTGATGAGGCTCGGCTTAACTGCCCGGCCAAAGTGATGCGGCTCGGCTTAACCGCCCGGCCAACTGAAGAGGCGGCTTAACCGCCCGGCCAACTGAAGAGGCTCGGCTTAACCGCCCGGCCAAAGTGATGCGGCTCGGCTTAACCGCCCGGCCAACTGATGCGGCTCGGCTTAACCGCCCGGCCAACTGATGAGGCTCGGCTTAACCGCCCGGCCAACTGATGCGGCTCGGCTTAACCGCCCGGCCAACTGATGAGGCTCGGCTTAACCGCCCGGCCAACTGATGCGGCTCGGCTTAACCGCCCGGCCAACTGATGCGGCTCGGCTTAACCGCCCGGCCAAAGGGATGAGGCTCGGCTTAACTGCCCGGCCAAAGTGATGCGGCTCGGCTTAACCGCCCGGCCAACTGAAGAGGCGGCTTAACCGCCCGGCCAACTGAAGAGGCTCGGCTTAACCGCCCGGCCAAAGTGATGCGGCTCGGCTTAACCGCCCGGCCAACTGATGCGGCTCGGCTTAACCGCCCGGCCAACTGATGAGGCTCGGCTTAACCGCCCGGCCAACTGATGCGGCTCAGCTTAACCGCCCGGCCAACTGATGAGGCTCGGCTTAACCGCCCGGCCAACTGATGAGGCTCGGCTTAACCGCCCGGCCAACTGATGCGGCTCGGCTTAACCGCCCGGCCAACTGATGCGGCTCGGCTTAACCGCCCGGCCAACTGATGAGGCTCGGCTTAACCGCCCGGCCAACTGATGAGGCTCGGCTTAACCGCCCGGCCAAAGTGATGAGGCTCGGCTTAACCGCCCGGCCAACTTATGCGGCTCGGCTTAACCGCCCGGCCAAAGTGATGAGGCTCGGCTTAACCGCCCGGCCAACTGATGCGGCTCGGCTTAACCGCCCGGCCAACTGATGCGGCTCCGCTTAACCGCCCGGCCAACTGATGAGGCTCGGCTTAACCACCCGGCCAAAGTGATGAGGCTCGGCTTAACCGCCCGGCCAAAGGCCAAAGTGATGAGGCTCGGCTTAACCGCCCGGCCAAAGTGATGAGGCTCGGCTTAACCGCCCGGCCAACTGATGAGGCTTGGCTTAACTGCCCGGCCAACTGATGAGGCTCGGCTTAACCGCCCGGCCAACTGATGAGGCTTGGCTTAACCGCCCGGCCAAAGTGATGAGGCTCGGCTTAACCGCCCGGCCAACTGATGCGGCTCGGCTTAACCGCCCGGCCAACTGATGAGGCTCGGCTTAACAGCCCGGCCAACTGATGAGGCTCGGCTTAACCGCCCGGCCAACTGATGAGGCTCGGCTTAACCGCCCGGCCAACTGATGAGGCTCGGCTTAACCGCCCGGCCAACTGATGAGGCTCGGCTTAACCGCCCGGCCAAAGTGATGAGGCTCGGCTCAACAGCCCGGCCGACTGATGAGGCTCGGCTTAACCGCCCGGCCAACTGATGAGGCTCGGCTTAACAGCCCGGCCAACTGATGAGGCTCGGCTTAACCGCCCGGCCAAAGTGATGAGGCTCGGCTTAACCGCCCGGCCAACTGATGAGGCTCGGCTTAACCGCCCGGCCAAAGTGATGAGGCTCGGCTTAACCGCCCGGCAAAGTGATGAGGCTCGGCTTAACCGCCCGGCCAACTGATGAGGCTCGGCTTAACCGCCCGGCCAACTGATGAGGCTCGGCTTAAGCACCCGGCCAACTGATGCGGCTCGGCTTAACCGCCCGGCCAACTGATGAGGCTCGGCTTAACCGCCCGGCCAAAGTGATGAGGCTCGGCTTAACCGCCCGGCCAACTGATGAGGCTCGGCTTAACCGCCCGGCCAAAGTGATGAGGCTCGGCTTAACCGCCCGGCCAACTGATGAGGCTCGGCTTAACCGCCCGGCCAACTGATGCGGCTCGGCTTAACCGCCCGGCCAACTGATGAGGCTCGGCTTAACCGCCCGGCCAAAGTGATGAGGCTCGGCTTAACCGCCCGGCCAAAGTGATGAGGCTCGGCTTAACCGCCCGGCCAAAGTGATGAGGCTCGGCTTAACCGCCCGGCCAAAGTGATGAGGCTCGGCTTAACCGCCCGGCCAAAAACCTGATTAATTTTGAATTGTTCAGACTTTAGATAAAAAAAAAAAAAAGAGGAAGGAAGGAAGGAGGGTCGTGGGAACCAAGCCTGCTAACATTGAAGTAGGCAAAACCCACCTGATGAGCCCTTTGGTCAGGGCGAAACCCTTACGCATCGACCACACCGGGAGCGACTAGCGGCGAGGTTAGAGGCAAGAGGTTCCAGCGGCAAATTGAAACCTATGGTATCGTATGCGGGTGGAGACATATATATATATATATATTTATATATATATATATATATATATATATATATATATATATATATATATATATATATATATAAAACACAAAGAATCTAAGAGGGAGTATTGAAATTTCACATGTAAAAAAACAAACAATATATCATATGTAAATACTAGTTCATTCTGGAATAAAAGGAACAATGATTTTTCGTGAACTTTATCATATTTGAAGTAATTATAATGGCTGGTAAGAGAGAGTATGAGGTTCTCTATAGTTGTCTATATATACTGTATATATATATATATATATATATATATATATATATATATATATATATATATATATATATATATGTATATATATATACATATATATAGTTGTCTATATATATATATATATATATATATATATATATATATATATATATATATATATATATAATATCGGGTTTAGATAAGTAAATTTTTACCACAGAATCAAACTCAAAATTAATTATAAAGGATAAATGTTTAGATTATGCACAAATAAGCTAGGATTCTAACATTATAAAATAATAATAATAATAATAGTAATGGCTGCATCGGCAGAGTTTATTTTCTTATCCAATTCTTCTATTTTCCGGATAATTCTCTTCTCTAGAGCGCTGCAATCAGCCAGCAGACTTGAAAAATTCATCAGTCAGGTGAATGACAAAATCGGGAAGACTTTTCAATTATATTCTCACAAAATACAAGTAAAACTTTTGGTACAAAATAGTAAAAACTACGACGCGTTTCGAGGATAAGTCCTTCCTCGTCTTCAGGTAGAGAGTGAGGTGGATGCTGCAGTCGGGTGGTATACATACCCAGGATCAGGATTACAGGTGAGGGGGCTCGAATTTTCATTGGTTTTCATTGGTTGATCGGAGCTGGTATGGTATGGTGTCTGGTGTACGGCGATCTCGGCCGGGAATACCAGTCTGTGACGTCATCGGGGGACCTGAATTTTGATTGGCTGAGGCGCGCTCTGAGCCAGCTCAGAGCGCGCCTCAGCCAATCAAAATTCAGGTCCCCCGATGACGTCACAGACTGGTATTCCCGGCCGAGATCGCCGTACACCAGACACCATACCATACCAGCTCCGATCAACCAATGAAAACCAATGAAAATTCGAGCCCCCTCACCTGTAATCCTGATCCTGGGTATGTATACCACCCGACTGCAGCATCCACCTCACTCTCTACCTGAAGACGAGGAAGGACTTATCCTCGAAACGCGTCGTAGTTTTTACTATTTTGTACCAAAAGTTTTACTTGTATTTTGTGAGAATATAATTGAAAAGTCTTCCCGATTTTGTCATTCACCTGACTGATGAATTTTTCAAGTCTGCTGGCTGATTGCAGCGCTCTAGAGAAGAGAATTATCCGGAAAATAGAAAAATTGGATAAGAAAATAAACTCTGCCGATGCAGCCATTACTTTTAACTCAACCTGCCTAAAAGAGGGTCTCCTACCACAATAATAATAATAATAATATCTGGAAGTAGGGGAATCTCTGAGTATCTGGATTCACCAACTCCTTCCAACATCTTTCTTCATCTGTCAACAAAGGCTGAAGGGGGAGGAGCTTTGCCCAGAAATATAAATCCAATCCTCTTCTAGCTTTCGAGTGTTGGAAGGGGCGTATGAGAACTTCCAACAAAACATGCCTAAAACATATCGTTCAACCGTTCTTTTGAAGAACGACATTGTCGAAACGAAACGTGCTAACTGTATTGGGGGCTAATAGCCTGGAGTGAAGAGAGCCCCAGGTCGAGTTGCTGTCCAGTCGATCTCTGTGTGTGTGTGTCTTTGTCACCCACTCCTTGGTCTGTGTGTGTGTGTCTTTGTCATATACTCTGACTCCTTGGTCTGTGTGTGTGTGTGTGTGTCTTTGTCATCCACTCCTTCCTTTATCTATTACTGTCCCTCTCTTTTTTTCCATACTTGATTCTTTAGTTTCGCTGAATGACGGTTTTGCTTCAATAAATCATGACATTGTGCCTTTTCTTTGCAAGTAGCCACTCGTAGGGGTTCGTGTAGCAGTACCTCTCATCAACAGGATACCTGTAATGCACGTGTAATGCAATTAAGAATTTTGATAAGTTAAGGCACTCGGTATTAAGTAAGAGACAGAATGAAATACGTAAGGGTAACGAAAGAGTAGGCTTAGAGAATTTTTTTTCTTTTTTGAAGAAATATATGTGATAGACTTGCGTCAACTGTCGAGTAATATTTGTTTTTATATATCTATGTGCTATTACTAAAACCGTAATAATTTTTGAAATGTTACTTTGAAATATTTCTGAAGCATATATGTAATAAATGAAATAGTTAATTATTACATGTTTAAAACACATGACGTAATATGTCATTATGGATGAAGATGCTAGCGTGAGATTTGCTGTAGTCATATAAAATCATAATAGGATGTACTTTGCATCCCTCGGCAATGTAACATTTTTCTGAAACGTCAACACACATGCATACCGTGTGAAAGATTGTGTCGTCACCGGATGAAAGTGTCTTCCGAGAAAGAATGTAAAGTTTCCATGTTGTGTTTAAATGCTAAGACAACTAAGCATACGATATCTGTGTTATCGATAATTTAGGCAGTTCATATCTATACTTCACCTGAATTGGTCAGCCGACCAAACCAGCTCCACTACTGTGATGGAGATGTTTAACACTGTTGTTTTTAGAGAATAAACCACTTTTAAATTTACAAAGATGAACTTTATTTTCAAGACTTAACATCTCAAACAACACATACTCAATGTGTGCTTATAACAGTAGCACACTAATATATATCATGACTTGAGTCTCTCCTACAATACAGTATTTTACGTTTTCTATCGTCTCACGAGAGAAAATAATGTAGCGCAGATCCGTAATTTTTAGATCCGGTCTAAATTTATTTATAAATATATTTATATATCTGGAAAGACCTCTTGACTCTTTTACAACCTTTTCGATTTGTTTATCCCGAACAGAAAGTAGATTAATCTACACGCATAGTCCTCCATATCATCGAAGAATTGTAAGGAATGCGAATGAAGTTAAGCGGTAGTACAGTAGTCATCTAATTGTGCTACATAAAGGAAGTTTGTGAAAGATGGTTAACTACAAAGAAAGGAAGGAATCGTAGGATGATAAAGAGAAATATCCTTGAGTGAAAACGGAAAGAAATAGAGTTGTAAGTAATAGTTGGGCAGCCTTTAGCCTTGCCACTGAGTGTGAGAAGTAGACTTGTTCGTTGGTAGTCGATGCAGCTTGCCTTTAAAGGTTTAAAGGCCACTCATGAATGGCAGGGGCAATGAACACTGACATTGCCCTATCGAGCAAGACAATACGCTAGAGACTGACCATACACACATATGATCAGCGCCCAAGCCCCCTTTCCACCCAAGATAGAACTAAGGAGGGCCAGACAATGGCTGCTAATGACTCAGCAGATAGACCTATAGGCTCCCCCATACCCCCATCCTTAGTTCATAAGGATAGTGAGGTTGCGTTCACCAGTCAGGGACGTTACCACATCGGCCACCTCAAATATCTTCGTTTGATTGGCCTTGATTTTAGTGCTGTCTTTGAATGTGTTAATCCTGAGGCCTTTCTTTTCAAACTCAAATAATTGATAGTAGTTGGTTATTTGGCTAAACGTTGATGAATTTTCACGTACTACATAGCAAAGAGTAGTTTTTAATGAGCAAGATAATTAGTAGGCCTATAGGAATTTGATATCTGATGTCCCTCAAGGTGGTGTCTTGGCTCATTACTTTTCATACTATATTATTATTATTATTATTATTATTATTATTATTAGCTAAGCTACAACCCTAGTTAGAAAAGCAAGATGCTATAAGCCCAAAGGCTTCAACAGGGAAAAATAGCCCAGCGAGGAAAGGAAATCAGGAAATAAATATACGATATAAGAAATAATGATAAATTAAATTAAATATTTTAAAAACATTAATAACGTAAAACAGATATTTGATATATAAACTACAAAAGGGCTTATGTAAGCCTGTTCAACATAAAAACATTTGCTGCGAGTTTGAACTTTTGAAGTGCACCTTACGAGATACACATTGCAAAGGACGAAACAATATGAAATTATCGCTCAAATCATTTGAAAAAAAATATTAATGCTTTTGAAATAAGGTGTTATTCTGAGAAGAAACAAAATGTTCGAACCTTAATTATTTGGGATCTTTACATGTATAATAATAATAATAATAATAATAATAATAATAATAATAATAATGATAATATACATCATGTTCTTAAGTCTAAAGGGGAGGAGGTGTAACTTGGAGCCAAAGGGATGATTGGGGTGACCTAGAATTTCAAGGGGATGATCTAGAGCCTTAAGGGGTGATGGGGTGTGGGTGATTTTATTCTAAGGTTGAAGGGTTGATGGGGTGACTTAGAGCTTAAGGGGTGATTGTGGTGACCTGGAACTTCAAGGGGGTGATTTAGAGCTTTAAGAGGTGTAGGTTGATTTTATTCTAAGGTTGAGGGGTAGCGGGGTGACTTAGAGCTTAAGGGG
Organism: Palaemon carinicauda; assembly: GCF_036898095.1. NCBI lineage: Eukaryota > Metazoa > Arthropoda > Malacostraca > Decapoda > Palaemonidae > Palaemon > Palaemon carinicauda. The sequence continues at coordinate 64,593,425 of NC_090744.1, read as the reverse complement.
AGATTGGGGTGACCTCGAACTTCAAGGGGGTGATTTAGAGCTTTAAGAGGTGTAGGTTGATTTTATTCTAAGGTTGAGGGGTAGCGGGGTGACTTAGAGCTTAATGGGAGATTGGGGTGACCTCAAACTTCAAGGGGGTGATTTAGAGCTTTTAGGGGTGTAGGTTGATTTTATTCTAAGGTTAAGGGGTAGCGGGGTGACTTAGAGCTTAAGGGGAGATTGGGGTGACCTCGAACTTCAAGGGGGTGATTTAGAGCTTTAAGAGGTGTAGGTTGATTTTATTCTAAGGTTGAGGGGTAGCGGGGTGACTTAGAGCTTAATGGGAGATTGGGGTGACCTCGAACTTCAAGGGGGTGATTTAGAGCTTTAAGAGGTGTAGGTTGATTTTATTCTAAGGTTGAGGGGTAGCGGGGTGACTTAGAGCTTAAGGGGAGATTGGGGTGACCTCGAACTTCAAGGGGGTGATTTAGAGCTTTAAGGGGTGTAGGTTGATTTTATTCTAAGGTTGAGGGGTAGCGGGGTGACTTAGAGCTTAAGGGGAGATTGGGGTGACCTCGAACTTCAAGGGGGTGATTTAGAGCTTTAAGAGGTGTAGGTTGATTTTATTCTAAGGTTGAGGGGTAGCGGAGTGACTTAGAGCTTAATGGGATATTGGGGTGACCTCGAACTTCAAGGGGGTGATTTAGAGCTTTAAGAGGTGTAGGTTGATTTTATTCTAAGGTTGAGGGGTAGCGGGGTGACTTAGAGCTTAATGGGATATTGGGGTGACCTCGAACTTCAAGGGGGTGATTTAGAGCTTTAAGAGGTGTAGGTTGATTTTATTCTAAGGTTGAGGGGTAGCGGGGTAACTTAGAGCTTAAGGGGAGATTGGGGTGACCTCGAACTTCAAGGGGGTGATTTAGAGCTTTAAGAGGTGTAGGTTGATTTTATTCTAAGGTTGAGGGGTAGCGGGGTAACTTAGAGCTTAAGGGGAGATTGGGGTGACCTCGAACTTCAAGGGGGTGATTTAGAGCTTTAAGAGGTGTAGGTTGATTTTATTCTAAGGTTGAGGGGTAGCGGGGTAACTTAGAGCTTAAGGGGAGATTGGGGTGACCTCGAACTTCAAGGGGGTGATTTAGAGCTTTAAGAGGTGTAGGTTGATTTTATTCTAAGGTTGAGGGGTAGCGGGGTGACTTAGAGCTTAATGGGATATTGGGGTGACCTCGAACTTCAAGGGGGTGATTTAGAGCTTTAAGAGGTGTAGGTTGATTTTATTCTAAGGTTGAGGGGTGACTTAGAGCTTAAGGGGATATTGGGGTGACCTCGAACTTCAAGGGGGTGATTTAGAGCTTTAAGGGGGTGATAGGGTGATTTTAGGTGGGGTGATAGTCAAATCTTGCATTAACCAGTCAGTATGACACACCTTCCACTGTCTGATTAGAATTCTCTTGCTTGAGGGTACACTCAGGAACGCTGTTCTATCTTATTTTTCTTTTTTTATAGTTTATATATAAAATGTAATTCAGTGTTGTTAATGCTTTTAAAATATTTTAATTTGATTGTATATTACTTCTTTAGTAGTTTATTTATTTCCTGATTTCTTTTCCTTGCTGGGCTATTTTTCCCTGCTGGGGCCCTTGGCCCTATAGCATCTTGTTTTTCCAACTAGGGCTATAGCTTGGCATATAATAATAATAATAGGTCATACCTTGCAATACATCGTTAGTATGCCACGCTTTACTTCCAATATTTTATTTTCCTCACTGGGCTATTTTCCTTTGCAATATCCAGTCAGTATGCCAACACGTAACACTTACCAATCTGATTGCTATTTCATCTCAGACCGAGTAATTTAATCATATAATTTATTCTTTATTCATATTTTCTTTCATGTCTTGAATTGATATGTAGTTTATCTTATCAGTATAAACCAAAAATACGTCAGACAAATTTTAATTCTCATGAAATCTATGTAACTGGGAGCTCGAATATGGGTAGATTGTTAGCGTGTTATATGAGTGTTTATCTTTTAAATTAAATGTAGTTTTATATGGAATGCATTACGAAAATTTGGGGAAAAATTTGGAAATGCAAAATTATTTTATGTAGATTTTATATGTTAATGTATTAAGTGAAAATCGAAAATGGTGGCTTCTTTAACTGATTTAATACGCTAGTTATTATTATTATTATTATTATTATTATTATTATTATTATTATTATTATTATTATTATTATTATCTAGACTACAACCCTAGTTGGAAAAGCAGGAAGCTATAATCCCAAGGGCTCCCAACAAGGAAAATAGCTCAGTGAGGAAAGGAAAAAAAAAAGGAAATAAACCACAGGAGAAGTAATATACAAATAAAAGTAAAATATCTAAAGAACAGTAACAAATCGAAAATAAATCTTTCATATATAAGATATAAAAACTTTTAAAAAACCAAGAGAAATAAGATAGAATATTGTAGCTGAGTGTACCCTCAAGCAAGTTACTCTGGGGGGTAGAAACTACCATTTGTCTGTGTTGTTGAGTTTTCGGTATTTTCCGTATTCCCATCTTTCTATTTCCAATTATTCAATCTTACATTGGGAATATATTACTTACGTAATTAATTTATAATCCATGTATATAATTTTTCTTATGATTGCGCCCCTCGGTAAATTAAGATATAATTTTCTTTTAAAGTTGAAATGCCTAAACTATCAGTTACCGGTCGTTGAAACAGTTTGTCTTCTAGCCAATAGGAAACGCATTAACGATGTCATAACCAATAAGAGAAGCCATTGTCAAAAAGAGACGGTATATTGGAGGCTTGTGATTGGTCAAGAAAAATGATCTTCTCAAATAAGGTTTCTTCACAGCTGGTTTTGACAGCCGGCTTTCTTTAGCCCTTGTGAAGTCGTCTCGTACTGACGTATGAAGGTTAGTCTTGTGGTTTCAATAATTTTTTATGCAGTTGTAATAGGTTTAGTTGGTTTTTAATTTATATGGTTTTGAACATTATAGGATCCGTGCATTAAATTTTGAGTTTTTCCGTTTCGATAATTGGATTTAAATCTATTGAGAAAATTATGTAGGAACTGCTGATATTTCAATATTTTGTATAGGTAGAATTTTATTTCGTAATTAAACAAGTCTTTTTTTTTTTTCATTTTATGCAGTTGCAATAGGTTTTGTTGGTTTTCAACATTGTAGGATCCGTGCTTTAAATTTTGAGTTTATTTCGATATTCTGATTTAAATCTATTGAGAAAATTATGTAGGAACTGCTAATATTGGATTTCTATATTTTGTATAGGTAGAATTTAATTTCGTGATTAAATATAGGTAAAGTATTGTACGTTTATGTAGATTAACAGGCATATGCATTGCTTTAAATCTAAATTTTCTGAAAACCAATTTACACGAGGTTTACTGTTGATTTTTGTGAAGGAATTACCTTTGATTTCTGTGTGGTTTTAAGCGGAGAATTCTGAAAATAATTTTTTATTTGCGCAATTATTACTTTGCTAAGCGGGATTTTTTTTTATCAAGCAGGTTACTTTGTACTTCTGTTGTGACTATTTGATACTAAAATTATTTTATTGGTTATGGAATATTACTTTGCTAGGCGTGTTCAAATTTGTTTTTTTTACTTCAGCCAACGAAATTGGTAGGAGGTTATTTTAGCCCGTTAGTTAGTTTCTGTGATCAACTCCATGGGCAAAATTTAACTCTTAAATAGTGAAGCTTTCAGGGATTAATTACTTAATTATATTAAGACGTGGAAATGATTCAAATTCGTCTTAGATCAAAGGTCAAGGTCGAGTAAAAGGTCGACCGAAATAACCCTAACCTTTCTTAACCTTAAGTTTTCACACGGGTGTCACACACTTCAAATACGCTAACGGACTAAATTAATTCAAGGAAAGACATGCTTGTTTAGAGAGATAAGCTGCCGTGGCGGAGGTCTGCAAAGCTTTTCTAACTCGTGCTTTGTAATATGGAAGTCTTCCAGCGGCATCGTTAACGTCATAGTTATGCTATTGCTCGCAGTATTAACGAGCCATGTCCCTTTACGGCGTAGTAGTTAATTGCCATACAATTCATGGTACGTTTGTTTTATATAAAACCTAAATATTGATTTAATACATCTTCTTAGTGATTGTGGATAAACGCGATACCGCTCATATATTTACTTTATTTACAATACCACCAAACTAAAATCAGTAGAGCGAAAAAAAATTTCTCGCCAGTTGTACCGTTAAACAAGCCAATGGGTATTTCTCTCAAGTGAATCTTATACAATGTTCTTTTTTAAAGCTAACATTTTGTGTAGTGCGTTATTAAAACTGCTTTTCAAACTATTAGGGCTGAATTTTAACTAAGTGTTCTAACTCGGAAAAGCATTTTCGAACATTTTCTTTGAAATTTTTGTTCTGGTTAAAGTTTGTATTTTTTTTCCGAACCGGACTGCTATTTCATCCCATTTATACAAAAATGCCATAGTTGTTCAGCGTAGCATGCTGGATATTTATTGATATTTATTTATTCATAATTTCTCTAAGAAATCTTGCTACAGTCAAATGGAGTACTTGTGTATGGCGAAATTAGATTGAGGAAATCTGGTATTAGATTATTACGTCGTTTAGCAATGACACTTGTACGTTTAACATGCGTAAATTGGTGGTACATTAATGGTAAGCTAAAGCCAGCTGTTATAGTTTCACCAGAATAGATACTCACCAGAACGTCAGTCTGGCAGGCCCCCTCCCTCTTTGGTACCCAACCCAAGCAGTGGCTGAAAAGCGGGGTTAACATGTTTGAGACGAACTCTGTTGTCGAATCTGCCTTTTTAATGGTTCGAAGAGGTGGCGTCAATCACAAATGCATAAGGATTGTGGACAAAGCCCCCCCCCACCCCACATGTCAGGCGAGATCATTCTACGAACCGTTCGACGACCAAATACCCCGTTAAAACATCGCTTCAAACACTTGTCTGTTGAACGCTGTTCGACGAACCATTCGAACTCGTAAACCCGCCTTTTAACTCAGGGCCCCGGGCTGTAATCGATCTGTTACTATACGAATGCTAGGTGAACGTTACCACTGTATTAGCCTTGAGTCTAGAATATCTTTGTAATTAAGTTCTTGTTCAAATGTGAACACTTAACAGATCCCTTTTACAACAGCATTCGTACTGAGGTATATGTAAATAGAACTGAAGAACTCTTCGTATTTAATTGTTATTAGTCTGAGGAACTGCTCGTGTTTAGTCTGAAAGATTTTGGTTTTTAATTCTAGTAGCTTGTGGGATCCGTGTGTACGATATGTTTTCCCGCGCATTTATAAAGACGTGCGGAGCCTGTTGCAGGCACTTGTAATCTGGGTATCTGATTAATAAACAATGAATCGTCATCGACTCTTCTTCCTCAACCCCAAGATGGCGCAGTGAGATATGAACCTACGCCTGTGGAGCGTAGATCAGGATGGCACCACCTATTAGACCTCATCTTGCAATGCCCTCCAGGAGGGCCATCGCAACTCCGTCACTTCGTCAGGCCCGCGACACCATTATGTCCCAGCAACGAGCTATCATTGCACTGCAAGCCCAGGTGGCTAACCTGCCGGTAGCCGGAGTGCCACGGGTGTCCAATGCTTCAGCTCCTGAGAAGTGTGATGTGGAAATGTCTTCAGCGGCGTTCAGGACATGGAGGCGGTCTATGGAGTGCTGGATACACCTGAACAGGTGGCCTAGTTTGGAGGCCGTCATGCACATCCGTCTTCTGTGTGTGCCAGCTCTACAGAGAGCTTTAGATGCAAAGTTCTCAGCGGCCCAATGGTCATGTGTGAGCCCCAAGGAGGCATTAGATAGCGTTGAAAAGCTAGTACTACGATCATCCAACCAAGCAGTGCTATGGAGCGAATTCTTTAATGATGTTCAGGCCACGGATGAGCCTATCAATGTGTATTTTCAAAGGTGTTCTCAGTTAGCTCTAGATTGCAAGTTCGAGTGCCCAGTGTAATTCCGATCTGTCTGAATATATGCTATTGCGTAAAGTGATGGTAGGGTTGAATAATTTAGTGCTTAAAAGAGAAATTTTTCAAAGTTATCATAGGTATGATAGCGTAGACGCCCTCAGGGCACAGTGCATAGCATTTGAAGCTGCGGTTAGGGATGTAGGTGAGAGCGGGAAAATTTCCCGCCAAATTGCAAGTTATCCGCCAGTCGAGGCAGCCAATGTCACGGAGGAGGGGGAGTGTGCAGCCGCCACTATCCACCGTGCTGTGCATCGTACGCCGCCAACGAGGTGCGGCAACTGTGGCAGTTCGCACTCTGATAAGAATTCGTGTTTGGCCAAAGGTGTTACTTGTTATAATTGCCAGAAAGTGGGGCATTTGAAGAAATGCTGTAGGGGCAAACGTAAGGTCCTGCCAGAAGTATCTAGTGCTGTAGTGATTGCATCTACCGCCGTTGCGGGACAACCGTTATTAAATTATCAGTGTCAGTGCCGGGGGGGAGGGAGTGTGTACCCACCACCGCCGTTGCCGATACGGGGGCCCAGGTTTGCGTCGCTGGCAGCGAGCTGTTGCAGCTGCTGCACCTCGACCCCGCGAAAGTTGAAAAGCAGCAGACGCTGAGAGATGTTGCAGGCATTCGTTTGAAGTGTTTAGGGGCAACTAAGTGTTGTGTATCATTAAATGGTCGATCCTCTATGCAGGAGATTTTCTTCGTGAATTCTGCAACAAATTTATACTTGTCATTGTCAATGTGTAAAGAGTTGGGTCTAGTCCCAGCTACGTTCCCCTATCATCTCGCCAGTGTTGCCACCGTTGATACAGTAGAGGAGGTGGATCTCTCACGTCCGACAGTGTTACCATTCCCCCCGCTGGAAGAAAACTTTCCCTTACTTCAAGATTGGCTACTCCAACGTTTTTCGTCGACAACCTTCAACACCTCCAAGTCACCCCTCCCAGTTATGGAGGGCCCACCCCACCGCATCCACCTCGTCACCGGGGCCATACCCTATGCTTGCCACACACCTGCAGTGGTCCCAAAGCACTGGGAAGATGAAGTCAAGGCTCAGCTGGAGGAGGACGTACGTAGGGGCATCATCCAGCCAGTACCACCGGGGGAGGCCACAGAGTGGTGCGCCAGAATGGTAGTAGTGGCCAAAAAGGATGGCCACCCGAGGAGGACAGTGGATTATCAGCGCTTAAATGCATGTTGCAAGAGGGAAACGCACCATACACCAGCACCCTTTGATATAGTATCTGGTGTACCTGTTCGAAGCTATAAGACTGTTGCAGATGCGTTCTGGGGTTTCCACCAGGTGGAGTTGGATGAGGACAGCCGAAGACTGACAACTTTCATAACCCCATGGGGCAGGTACCAGTATCGTCGCACCCCGATGGGCCACTGTGCAGCTTCCGATGCCTACACTCGACGGTTTGATGACGCAATTATGGATATTCCTCGCAAGTACAAGTGTGTAGACGACACCCTTCTGCATGACATAAGTGTTGAGGGAGCCTTTTGGCACACCTTTGATTTTCTGGCTACCTGCGCGAAGAAAGGCATTACCCTAAAACCAGAAAAGTTCTCATTTTGCAGGAGAGAGGCTACCTTTGTTGGTTTTCACCTGGGGTGGGACTCTTATGAGCCTACAAGTGAAAGGTTGGCTGCCATAAGAGACTTTCCCATGCCAGCCCAACCATCAGTTACGGATATCAGATCCTGGTATGGTTTCGTCAACCAGCTGGCACCCTTTTTGGCCACCGCGCCCCTCATGGAGCCCTTCCGGGAACTACTGAAGAAATCTACAGGAAAGAAGGTATATTGGGACGAACAACTGCAACACAAGTTCCGACAGGCTCAAGATATTATTTGTCGGCTAGCAAAGGATGGACTACGGTATTACGACAAGACTAGGCCTACAGCAGTAATCACAGATTGGAGTAGGGAAGGTATAGGTTTCGTTGTCCTGCAACAGTACTGTGGTTGTACCTCCCTAGAGACCCCTTTTTGTTGCAAAGGGGGTTGGCGGCTGGCTCTGTGTGGGAGTCGTCACCTGTCTGCTGCCGAATCCGGATACGCAGCAGTGGAAGGAGAAGCTTTGGCAGTGGCCTGGTGTCTACGGAAAGCAAGATTGTTTCTGTTGGGATGCCCCTCCCTCATTATCGTAACAGACCACCGCCCACTAGTGAAGCTTTTGGGGGATAGGGCCCTCACAGATGTGGTGAACCCAAGGTTATTCCGCCTTAAAGAAAAGACTCTGCAATATAAGTTCACAATAAAGTACCTGCCAGGAAAGTGGAATTCAGCAGCCGATTTTCTATCTCGGTACCCCTCCCTAATGGCAGTCCCAGATAAGGAGGACACCATACAAGAAGATATCTCCGCGGCGGTAGCAGCAGCAACAGTAGCTGTATTGAGCCAAGATGACGGTATTACAATGGACGAAGAGATGGTCATGGACGCAGCAAATAATGATCCCGTATACCAGCTGTTGCTTGCAAGAGTCCGTGCTGGGGACTGGCCTAAGCAAAAATCCCAAGAACTACAGTGTCTTCAACCCTTCTACAGCGTAAGGGACAGGTTGGCTGCTGCACAAAGTATGGTGACATATACCCATGAGGAGGGGGCAGTGAGATTAGTGGTACCCGACTCATTACGTAATAAAGTAGCAAGGAACCTGCATGCCAGCCATCAAGGGCTAGATTCGATGTTACGTCGTGCAAGAGCAACCGTGTATTGGCCTGGAATAGCAGGCGACTTGGAACAATGCCGAGCTTCCTGTGATGTCTGCAACCTGCACACGCCCTCTTCACCGCCAGAAGTCATGATTGTTACCCCTCCCCCTGAGTACACCTTCCAGCAGACGGTGGCTGATCTCTTTCAACTCGAAGGACAAGTTTATTTGGCCTACGCTGACAGACTGACGGGTTGGCTAGAAATAGCGCATTTCCCCAAGGGAACTGGTTCCAACAAAATTATAGCGAAACTACGTGGCTACTTTTCCAGGTGGGGGGCTCCCGAGCAACTCTCCACTGATGGAGGCACTAACTTGGCTAGTGAGGAGATGATGGACTTTCTTAAGAAATGGAGGGTTACTGTCCGCCTTTCATCTGCTCATTATCCGCAGTCAAATGGGAGGGCAGAGGCTGCTGTGAAATCCGCCAAAAGAATCATCCGCTTGAACACAGGGGCCAACGGTAGTTTGGACAACGACAGGTGCACACAGGCAATGCTGCAATACCTGAATACGCCCTTGAGAGAGATAGGCAAGTCACCAGCTCAACTAGCAACAGGAAGAGCACTTCGTGATGGTGTTCCTACAGCAAGACAGCAGTATAAGGTAGATCGCCACTGGAGAAGAACCCTTCGACAGCGGGAAATATTGATGGCATCGTCTAGTGACAGATTTCCCCAATCACCAAGACAACGCTCTTGCAACATGACTCCATTGCATGTGGGCACCCAGGTTAGGATTCAAGATCCCGGGACTAAAAGGTGGGACAGATCAGGTGTCATCATCTCCCATCACCCATACCGGCAGTACACAGTAAGGCTTGACGGGAGTGGAAGGTTATCATTGCGCAACAGAAAACATTTAAAGGGACAGATAGCTTGTCCCACGCCCAGCCCACCGTCTGACCCAGCCCCTAGCACCACACCAGCTGACAGCAGCAGTGAGAGCCCGCCCAGGTCTAGCTCCCCCACACCCAGTCTACCCCGTGCTACGAGACCGCAACGCTCCAGGAAAGAACCTGGCTGGCTCACTGAATTTGTTAAATAATATGTAATTGTCATTGCTTTTGTGTACTGCTAGCCTATAAATAGATGATTTCCTTGTCCACGTGTTATTATGGATTTTTTTTTTTAAAGAATTATGTAAAATTCATGCTATACTATACATCTGATAGTGTTGCTCACATTGCTTTGTTCTGTGAATGTTTTAATTTTTTCTTGTATGGCTATGTTTGCAGTATGCAGTTGATCCATTTCTATTATGCCAATTCGACCCATTTTATTAAGCAATTATTGATTTATTTACTCTGATTATTTTTGTGTAGCTAGATGCTACATCGTGCATCCTATCTGTTTTGTTACTGATTTACCCCATTTGATAATTATCAGATTGCAGTGTAATTGTTGTAATTATTACATGTCAATCTTGGAGGGGCATGTGGGATCCGTGTGTACGATATGTTTTCCCGCGCATTTATAAAGATGTGCGGAGCCTGTTGCAGTCAGTCTCTTTGCATGCAACCTCAGTTGCAGCTAGACGCGAGAGCTCGGAGCTCCTTGGTTGCCTCGGTAGAATCCGGAAAAAAAGAGCAACTTTCATTACGAATTATATATGAAAATAACTCTACGGGGTTTTCATACCTTCGTTGAGAGATCGCTATGGAAGATGAAGAGGATGCCTCTTCCCCTCCAACTCTACAAATAGCAGAGGAAGATAGCCCCCTTATTGACCCCATGGTGGAGGAACTCCTCAGCACTTTCTCCACCCCTGTTGAAGAACAATTGGCATTACAAAAGGATATGGAAATCGACACTTCTCAAAGGAAGAGAAATGCTCCCTCTTCCCCTCCCCCTGATCTTCAAGCTGCAAAGAAGCACCATCTCACTTCTTCTAGCAGCGAAAGTATCGCCCTGAAATTGAACCTCAACACCTCTGACGATGAAACATCGCAAACATCACCCACTGGATCTCCTAGACTTACTAGACCCATAGACTCTGACAAAGACTATAACAACTCGACTGTCAATGACAACTCAGAGACAGACAATCCTTTTATACTGGTTGGAAAGAAAGGTAAGCAAGCTACAGTTCCTGTCCCTCCTACTGATACTAACTTTTCTAAATTTAAAGTTTGTAATACTAACACAGTCAGTGCCTATGACAGTGTAATCAATATTGAAAACCAGTTTAAAGGAATTAAAATTTCAGTTAAGCCTAATCTAGAAGGGGACATGATCCTTAATCCACGTGATCAGTCAGACTTTGATATATTGAATAACATGCCTTCACTTATCAAACTCGATCCCTCCAAACTTAGGAGAATCTATATTGTGTGTGGATATTCCCACAAATATAATGTAAACCGACTGTTGGCCCATAAGGCTATAGTCAAAGCAGAGAGATGCTCCCCTAAGGATGGAGGCATCTCTAACAAGGTGAAATGTACATTCGAAGGACCTCCTCCAAATAAATTGGACCTTGGAATCTGGGGTAAATTCCCGGTTGAGGAATACACCCCTCCCCCCTAAGATGTCATAAATGTCAGAGATATGGTCATCACAAAGAAAATTGCAAGGCCACCCACCCTGTTTGTGGTGTCTGTTCCAGACGGCATGACACCTCCATTTGTCTAGATAAGTATAAGGCAGGAGAGCCAACAGAGCCCAGATGTTTCTCTTGTCATCGATCTCACCATACATGGAACGATCGATGCCCTGAGAGACTTAGAAGTATTTATAATAGAAAAAACCAGAATTTTCAGAGTCAGCAAATGGCTGGTCCTTCTCAACAACCTCTCCCCCAACAACCTCCCCCCCAACAACCTCCCACCCAAACCTACTATCCTAGACCCAAGCCCCAAAACCAATATCCCTCCTATGGTGCTGCCTTGGCAAGCTCCACCAGACCTAAAACCTCTCCTCCCAAACCTAGACCTACCATTCCTTCCCATCAACAACCCACTTCCCTTTATGAAATTCCAGCCCCCCAACCAAAACCCCAAAGACCTCCCCGATCTCCAAGATCCCCCAGGTACAACACACCCCCCCAATCTCTTCCTAACCCTGCCCCCAAACAACATCCTTTAACCCCCTCAGAATTAACCTATACCCCCCAACCCTCAACTCCTCAAGACTCTATCCCTCCAGCCCCTAGCACTTCCTCCAGCCTCCATTATCCCACCCTTCCTAAGAAAAATCCTCCCCAATCATCTTCCTCACCTATATTTTCCCATCCTATCCTTAGCTTCCTACTCCAACCCAGTGTTTTGGAACCAGCCATAGTCACCTGCATACAAAAAATTTTTCCTGGTCTAGTCCTTGATGACGTCTTTGTGTCCGCCATAAGGTATATTTGCGATGCACTATCGCAAGCCTTATTACAGCAGTAATTTTCGCGGACTCTGACAGTGATATGAGCCCACCTTCCTCCCCTCTACCAGAGAATAACCATAGACTCAATGTGTTACAATGGAACATTCAATGTCTGAGGACAAATATTGCACTTCTACAGTCTCAAGTAGCTGTACAAAAACCAGATGTTATTCTTTTGCAGGAAACACTCCTTAAAGAAAACACTAAATTTTCATTTGTTAATTACACTGTTTACAGAAAAGACTTTACAAACAATACTCGTGGCTTACTTACACTAATCAAAAATACAATCCCCTCCAAAAGAATTAATGATATAGATTGCCACGATGCAGAATCACTTAGCATTCAGATTACTCTTTCAAACACTACACTTGCCATACATAACATTTACAAAAGTCCTACAAAAGTAATAGATGCCAATCTGTTTTTTGCGGCTGCTGAGACTCGGGATACCTTATTTGCAGGAGATTTCAACGCCCATCATCCCTTCCTTCAGTCAACATCCCCCACTAATATTACTGGGAACCACCTTCATTCATTGCTTGAGGATTTTCCTGGGGTAAAACTTCTCAACAATGTTGATACACCCACACATATTGCTGGGGGACGATTGGATCTTACATTCGTCTCTAGCAACCTATGCAATAACTCCTCTTGGGACCTGCATCCTCTTTTAACGAGCGATCATTATGGCATTATTTTCTCTTTATGGTTAGAGAAGTTGCCTGACCCCCCTCCTCCCCCAAGGAGATGGAACCCTGACTTCGCAAAATGGGATATTTTTGAGCAGCACATGACAACATGGGCTGACAACTATTCTGTTGATCCTCCTGAGACTTGTGATATCATCCTACAAACCCTTAATGATCAACTAAATATGGCAGCCGCTATCTCTATGCCTAAGAGAAAGACCTATACTAATGATCATAAAGATGCCTGGTACTACAACCCCAGGATCAAAGCCATGAATAAGCGACTTAATCGCATCAGGAAACTGTTCAGAAGAAACAACACTGATGCTCTTCATCTGAACCTGACTAGAGTAGTTTCACACTCTGCTCAGGTTGCAGAGGAAGTAAAACAAGAAAAATGGTTTGACTGGTGCACCAAGGTTAATGCTTTTACCTCGTTAAAGAAAATCTGGAACTGGTTCAACAAAGTGTCCGGTAAGAGACCCAAATCAAGGGTCTCTCACCCAGATCCTCCTGCTGAAGCTCTCAAATTGGCGCAAGGGTTTGCAAACCGTACCAAGACAGATAACCTCTCTCTTGAGTCACAACAACGGCAAAGGGTCCTTTACCCTATCAGGATGAATATGGTTACCGCTGCTTGCAACATGGCTGATGACACTGACAGTCTGTATACCATGCATGAGCTTAATGAGGCACTTTATAAGACCAATGATAGCGCACCTGGCGCTGACCTCATTACTTATAGCATGCTTAAACACATGGGTAATTCAGCCAAGGAAAAATATCTCCTTCTCATAAATAAAACTCATACTGAGAGAGTGCGGCCCATCCTCTGCAGGCAACAAGACACTCATCCTATCCCTAAACCCAAAGAGGATAATACCTACAGGCCCATAGCCCTTATCACATGCACTGAAAAAGTTGCAGAACGAATGGTCCTGAACCGACTGAAATGGAAGGTTGGAAACCTACACCATAGGCTGTATGCTTTCACTGAGGGTATTGGCACTCAGGAATGCATTACAGACCTTATGGCCACCATCAACGATTCCAAAGCCCTGATAGTCTTCCTTGATCTTGAGAAGGCTTTTGAGCTTGCAAGTGCACCTGCTATCCTCTTCTCTCTTGTTCGCAAAAGAGTTAGAGGTCATCTGTTGTCCTGGGTTCACAAGTACACTCAAGACAGGGAAGCAAGGGTCACTTTTCAAGGCGCTACATCTCCTTTCCTCCCTCTGGAAAATGGTACTCCACAGGGGGGAATCCTCAGCCCTTTCCTATTTAATGTTCTCATTGAGAATCTCTTGGTAATTGAACTTCCATGGGGAATTGAGATGTTCATCTATGCAGATGATATCTGCATAGTATGTCCATCTCGTGTCCCTGATAAACTTCGAAAAATGCAAAGAGCTCTTAATGCCATTTCTCATGAATGTAAAGAATTAGGTTTAAAAATCAACTCCCATAAAACTAAGGCAATGGCCATCAAATACAGTTTCCCTCCCTTCCCTCTTTATTTGGATAACAACCCCATAGAGTGGGTCCCAAATTTCATTTACTTAGGTGTCAATATTAACTGTCATTTGCAACCCCATAATCAAGTTAAATTACTTAGACAAAAGGTATATACTCGATTTTCTGCGATGAAAAGAATCACATCTTTAGCTAAAGGAGCCTCTTACCATTTATTGAAAAGATTCTATGTGCAAGCTGTACTATCATTGGTTGAATATGCCGCCCCAGTTCTCACTTCAATTCCTGCTATCCTTCTTTCATCACTTGAAGTGATTCAAAATAATGCCATGCGTTTGATTACAGGTGCCCCCATGTGGACTAGACTTCATCTTCTTAGGCAAGAAACCAACTTATTATCTCTTGCTGATAGAATCAATATTCGTATTGTCTGTATAATAACAAAAACTCTTAAAACCAACAGGAATTCCCCTCTTAAAACCAAAATTAAACCGCTTTTAAATTTGCATGAAGACCTTGAACCCCCTAATCATTATATTGGAAGTCTTATTAAAATAACTAGAAATTTAAATATTCAGAAGACAATTTCGGACATTAAACATGATAGATTTAATCATCATTACACCCCTCCAGCTCCCTGGATTCCCGATCCAATTAAGGCCAGCTTCACTGTCCTTCCAGCCTTTAAAGCCTTATGCTCCCCTCAAATTATGAGAGATGCCGCTTTAGAATCAATTAAGAGTACTAGCTCTACAAATGTTTATTTACTGATGGCTCCGTTGACAGGAATATACCTGCAGCTGGTTCAGCCGTGTGTATTCCAGCACTTTTACTGGTAGCTGGAGACTCTCTGATACTGCCTCTATACTTCAGGCTGAGCTCTTTGCTATTGCAAAAGCCCTGGAAGACTCTCTTTATAAATTTGGTAATACCACAATACACACCGACTCTAGAGGTGCAATTCAAACAATCTTAAACCGTAAAAATAAAGATAACGTAATCCTTAACTCCAGTATCAAAGCTGTTGCTGCTACCCATGCCCAGAGGAACAGAGAAATTACCCTTAATTGGATCCCCAGTCACATTGGTATTCGTGGAAACGATGAGGCAGACAGACTTGCTAACAGTGCTCTAAGGTGTACCACAATAAGCACAACGTTCCAGCCTACTCTCAAACAAATTAAAAAGAAAATATCAGATTATTGTCACTTTCAGAAAAAATGTATCATTCAACAAACACTACTAGAAGGTTCTCTTTCTGCTGCGTGGTATACTGAAGTCACTAATTTATCCCCCCATGATCTAACTAAATCTGCAAAAAGAGGAATCTCTGTCATCATCCACAGATTAAGGCTTGGTTACCGCTGCTGCTGGGAAATCATCGACATCCAAGATCGTCCCTGTAATTATTGTAATCTACCCACAGGAGCTGAACCTTTGTCTCATTACCTTCTTTTTTTGCAGAGAAACCTCACCCCTCCGTCAATCCATCACATTACCCCCTCCTTACACAGCTGAACAAGTCACTAAACACATATTAGAAAATACACATACACTCTCGGGATTCCTTTGCTCTTATCCTCCTCCCAGATAAAATATATTAATGTAATAACACTTGAATTTTAGCTAAAACCCTATTCCTTTAAAATAAATACTTGTTTTGCCATTAATAATTAACCAAGTCCCAACATAGGCCTAATAAAATCACTTAAACACAAACACAAACCTAGCCCTATTTCAACTCTAAGGGGTTTACAACTGAAATTTCACTTACTCGCTCATACACTCATACTCATTAAGCCTACCCACTTATCCTAATCCTATCCTTTTTCCTCTCCTGTGCTCAAAACAGTTTTTAATCAATAAATAACAATGTTAAAAAACTAAAAAATAAAACCAAAATCCCTCCAAATATCACATCCACAAATCCAAAAATCATTTATAGTCTGGGAACTCATCACTCACTGTCAGAATCAATACAAATTACTGTTTTACAAATCCTAACCCTATCCAAATAGGATAGTAATCCTACAGGCCCTTCCCCTCCTTAAAACAGGTACACACCAACAGTCTACAAACGTGCAAAGTCACAGAATCATGTCAAGTAAGCAAACGCTTTACATGTAGGATCTCATCTTCTTGATCCCTCTGCTCACTGCACACAAATATCCTTCCCAACCTTACCTAATTATCCAAAATTGGGTGCCACCTTAGCTCTTCTAAAAACTAAAAACAAACCCTGATATCATAGGAAGTGTAACATTCCTATCTCTTATTCCTATTTTCAGAACCTATCCCCTATCCTTCAGGGATATTAATCCCATCCAATACAGATCCCTTTCCTACCAAAAGAACAATTACTCTTCTACAGTCTACAGGGAAAGCGCAAAGTCAAGCAATTATGGGATCGCATTTTCTAGATCCTTGCTTAACTATTACACATCAAAAACCTTCCTATCCTTAACCCAACCTATCCACACAGTGCCCTTATCCTATAAACGCAAACCCAGAGATCAAGTAAGTGCCACTTATATCGAGCGAATGATTTAAAAAAGTCTTTCACTCGATATATTTTAATAATTTCCATTTTATTGTCTATGTAAAAATCCTTTCCTCTCTATCCTAAAACCCTTTTCGTTTCGCTATCCCACTGTATTCCTTTTGTGATGACAAGTATATCAATAAAAGTTATTGGTATATAAGTCTATACAGAATCTATGCAGATGACAAGCGAAACGAAAACTCATTGCTTTACGTGTGTGTCTCGTCCGCTATCCCCTTCCCCTATCCCCCTCCTACATCCTCCCCCCATCCCTCTAAACCCTACCCCCTCCCCACCACCGATGACGTAATGTCATTCGGCTACATCCTCCCCTCCTCGCATTCTTGGCTTCTCGCCAAGAAACTATTCACGGAGTTACTTAACTCCCCGTCTCACCCTCTCCCTCCCCCTCCCCCTCCACCCTTCGTGGTCTCACCCTCTCCCTCCCCCTCCCCCTCCACCCTTTGTGGTCTCACCCTCTCCCTCCCCCTCCCCCTCCACCCTTCGTGGTCTCACCCTCTCCCTCCCCCTCCCCCTCCACCCTTTGTGGTCTCACCCTCTCCCTCCCCCCTCCCCCTCCACCCTTCGTGGTCTCACCCTCTCCCTCCCCCTCCCCCTCCACCCTTCGTGGTCTCACCCTCTCCCTCCCCCTCCCCCTCCACCCTTCGTGGTCTCACCCTCTCCCTCCCCCTCCCCCTCCACCCTTTGTGGTCTCACCCTCTCTCCTCCCCCTCCCCCTCCACCCTTCGTGGTCTCACCCTCTCCCTCCCCCTCCCCCTCCACCCTTTGTGGTCTCACCCTCTCCCTCCCCCTCCCCCTCCACCCTTCGTGGTCTCACCCTCTCCCTCACCCTCCCCCTCCACCCTTCGTGGTCTCACCCTCTCCCTCCCCCTCCCCCTCCACCCTTTGTGGTCTCACCCTCTCCCTCCCCCTCCCCCCTCCACCCTTTGTGGTCTCACCCTCTCCCTCCCCCTCCCCCTCCACCCTTTGTGGTCTCACCCTCTCCCTCCCCCTCCCCCTCCACCCTTTGTGGTCTCACCCTCTCCCTCCCCCTCCCCCTCCACCCTTTGTGGTCTCACCCTCTCCCTCCCCCTCCCCCTCCACCCTTTGTGGTCTCACCCTCTCCCTCCCCCTCCCCCTCCACCCTTCGTGGTCTCACCCTCTCCCTCCCCCTCCCCCCTCCACCCTTCGTGGTCTCACCCTCTCCCTCACCCTCCCCCTCCACCCTTCGTGGTCTCACCCTCTCCCTCCCCCTCCCCCTCCACCCTTTGTGGTCTCACCCTCTCCCTCCCCCTCCCCCTCCACCCTTTGTGGTCTCACCCTCTCCCTCCCCCTCCCCCTCCACCCTTCGTGGTCTCACCCTCTCCCTCCCCCTCCCCCTCCACCCTTTGTGGTCTCACCCTCTCCCTCACCCTCCCCCTCCACCCTTCGTGGTCTCACCCTCTCCTCCCCCTCCCCCTCCACCCTTCGTGGTCTCACCCTCTCCCTCCCCCTCCACCCTTTGTGGTCTCACCCTCTCCCTCACCCTCCCCCTCCACCCTTCGTGGTCTCACCCTCTCCCTCCCCCTCCACCCTTTGTGGTCTCACCCTCTCCCTCACCCTCCCCCTCCACCCTTCGTGGTCTCACCCTCTCCCTCCCCCTCCCCCTCCACCCTTCGTGGTCTCACCCTCTCCCTCCCCCTCCCCCTCCACCCTCGTGGTCTCACCCTCTCCCTCCCCCTCCCCCTCCACCCTTTGTGGTCTCACCCTCTCCCTCCCCCTCCCCCTCCACCCTTCGTGGTCTCACCCTCTCCCTCCCCCTCCCCCTCCACCCTTCGTGGTCTCACCCTCTCCCTCCCCCTCCCCCTCCACCCTTCGTGGTCTCACCCTCTCCCTCCCCCTCCCCCTCCACCCTTCGTGGTCTCACCCTCTCCCTCCCCCTCCCCCTCCACCCTTCGTGGTCTCACCCTCTCCCTCCCCCTCCCCCTCCACCCTTCGTGGTCTCACCCTCTCCCTCCCCCTCCCCCTCCACCCTTCGTGGTCTCACCCTCTCCCTCCCCCTCCCCCTCCACCCTTCGTGGTCTCACCCTCTCCCTCCCCCTCCCCCTCCACCCTTCGTGGTCTCACCCTCTCCCTCCCCCTCCCCCTCCACCCTTCGTGGTCTCACCCTCTCCCTCCCCCTCCCCCTCCACCCTTCGTGGTCTCACCCTCTCCCTCCCCCTCCCCCCCTCCACCCTTCGTGGTCTCACCCTCTCCCTCCCCCTCCCCCTCCACCCTTCGTGGTCTCACCCTCTCCCTCCCCCTCCCCCTCCACCCTTCGTGGTCTCACCCTCTCCCTCCCCCTCCCCCCTCCACCCTTCGTGGTCTCACCCTCTCCCTCCCCCTCCCCCTCCACCCTTCGTGGTCTCACCCTCTCCCTCCCCCTCCCCCTCCACCCTTCGTGGTCTCACCCTCTCCCTCCCCCTCCCCCTCCACCCTTTGTGGTCTCACCCTCTCCCTCCCCCTCCCCCTCCACCCTTCGTGGTCTCACCCTCTCCCTCCCCCTCCCCCTCCACCCTTCGTGGTCTCACCCTCTCCCTCCCCCTCCCCTCCACCCTTCGTGGTCTCACCCTCTCCCTCCCCCTCCCCCTCCACCCTTCGTGGTCTCACCCTCTCCCTCCCCCTCCCCCTCCACCCTTCGTGGTCTCACCCTCTCCCTCCCCCTCCCCCTCCACCCTCGTGGTCTCACCCTCTCCCTCCCCCTCCCCCTCCACCCTTCGTGGTCTCACCCTCTCCCTCCCCCTCCCCCTCCACCCTTCGTGGTCTCACCCTCTCCCTCCCCCTCCCCCTCCACCCTTCGTGGTCTCACCCTCTCCCTCCCCCTCCCCCTCCACCCTTCGTGGTCTCACCCTCTCCCTCCCCCTCCCCCTCCACCCTTCGTGGTCTCACCCTCTCCCTCCCCCTCCCCCTCCACCCTTCGTGGTCTCACCCTCTCCCTCCCCCTCCCCCTCCACCCTTCGTGGTCTCACCCTCTCCCTCCCCCTCCCCCTCCACCCTTCGTGGTCTCACCCTCTCCCTCCCCCTCCCCCTCCACCCTTCGTGGTCTCACCCTCTCCCTCCCCCTCCCCCTCCACCCTTCGTGGTCTCACCCTCTCCCTCCCCCTCCCCCTCCACCCTTCGTGGTCTCACCCTCTCCCTCCCCCTCCCCCTCCACCCTTTGTGGTCTCACCCTCTCCCTCCCCCTCCCCCTCCACCCTTCGTGGTCTCACCCTCTCCCTCCCCCTCCCCCTCCACCCTTCGTGGTCTCACCCTCTCCCTCCCCCTCCCCCTCCACCCTTCGTGGTCTCACCCTCTCCCTCCCCCTCCCCCTCCACCCTTCGTGGTCTCACCCTCTCCCTCCCCCTCCCCCTCCACCCTTCGTGGTCTCACCCTCTCCCTCCCCCTCCCCCTCCACCCTTCGTGGTCTCACCCTCTCCCTCCCCCTCCCCCTCCACCCTTCTGTGGTCTCACCCTCTCCCTCCCCCTCCCCCTCCACCCTTCGTGGTCTCACCCTCTCCCTCCCCCTCCCCCTCCACCCTTCGTGGTCTCACCCTCTCCTCCCCCTCCCCCTCCACCCTTCGTGGTCTCACCCTCTCCCTCCCCCTCCCCCTCCACCCTTCGTGGTCTCACCCTCTCCCTCCCCCTCCCCCTCCACCCTTCGTGGTCTCACCCTCTCCCTCCCCCTCCCCCTCCACCCTTTGTGGTCTCACCCTCTCCCTCCCCCTCCCCCTCCACCCTTCGTGGTCTCACCCTCTCCCTCCCCCTCCCCCTCCACCCTTCGTGGTCTCACCCTCTCCCTCCCCCTCCCCCTCCACCCTTTGTGGTCTCACCCTCTCCCTCCCCCTCCCCCTCCACCCTTCGTGGTCTCACCCTCTCCCTCCCCCTCCCCCTCCACCCTTCGTGGTCTCACCCTCTCCCTCCCCCTCCCCCTCCACCCTTCGTGGTCTCACCCTCTCCCTCCCCCTCCCCCTCCACCCTTCGTGGTCTCACCCTCTCCCTCCCCTCCCCCTCCACCCTTCGTGGTCTCACCCTCTCCCTCCCCCTCCCCCTCCACCCTTCGTGGTCTCACCCTCTCCTCCCCCTCCCCCTCCACCCTTTGTGGTCTCACCCTCTCCCTCACCCTCCCCCTCCACCCTTCGTGGTCTCACCCTCTCCCTCCCCCTCCCCCCTCCACCCTTCGTGGTCTCACCCTCTCCCTCCCCCTCCACCCTTTGTGGTCTCACCCTCTCCCTCACCCTCCCCCTCCACCCTTCGTGGTCTCACCCTCTCCCTCCCCCTCCACCCTTTGTGGTCTCACCCTCTCCCTCCCCCTCCCCCTCCACCCTTCGTGGTCTCACCCTCTCCCTCCCCCTCCCCCTCCACCCTTCGTGGTCTCACCCTCTCCCTCCCCCTCCCCCTCCACCCTTCGTGGTCTCACCCTCTCCCTCCCCCTCCCCCTCCACCCTTTGTGGTCTCACCCTCTCCCTCCCCCTCCCCCTCCACCCTTCGTGGTCTCACCCTCTCCCTCCCCCTCCCCCTCCACCCTTTGTGGTCTCACCCTCTCCCTCCCCCTCCCCCTCCACCCTTCGTGGTCTCACCCTCTCCCTCACCCTCCCCCTCCACCCTTCGTGGTCTCACCCTCTCCCTCCCCCTCCCCCTCCACCCTTCGTGGTCTCACCCTCTCCCTCCCCCTCCCCCTCCACCCTTTGTGGTCTCACCCTCTCCCTCACCCTCCCCCTCCACCCTTCGTGGTCTCACCCTCTCCCTCCCCCTCCCCCTCCACCCTTCGTGGTCTCACCCTCTCCCTCCCCCTCCACCCTTTGTGGTCTCACCCTCTCCCTCACCCTCCCCCTCCACCCTTCGTGGTCTCACCCTCCCCCTCCCCCTCCACCCTTTGTGGTCTCACCCTCTCCCTCACCCTCCCCCTCCACCCTTCGTGGTCTCACCCTCTCCCTCCCCCTCCCCCTCCACCCTTTGTGGTCTCACCCTCTCCCTCCCCCTCCCCCTCCACCCTTCGTGGTCTCACCCTCTCCCTCACCCTCCCCCTCCACCCTTCGTGGTCTCACCCTCTCCCTCCCCCTCCCCCTCCACCCTTCGTGGTCTCACCCTCTCCCTCCCCCTCCCCCTCCACCCTTTGTGGTCTCACCCTCTCCCTCCCCCTCCCCCTCCACCCTTTGTGGTCTCACCCTCTCCCTCCCCCTCCCCCTCCACCCTTCGTGGTCTCACCCTCTCCCTCCCCCCCC
>NC_090744.1:64567369-64570917 GCF_036898095.1 Palaemon carinicauda | reverse complement strand
GGATGTAAATGGTTTACTGGAAAGGTTAATGCTGTCATTGCCCCAATTAAGTTTTGTACAGTACTTTTAGGTAACATTGAAGGTGCTCTTTTTCCTGAAGATGGAGACTGCCCCCCTTTGAACTCCATTGATGAGGAACCTCGAAGAAACCATCTGCCTACAGAAAAAGGTAAAGCTATTGAACACGTCAATATAACAACTCGTTCAGCTTCAAGGAAAGTTGTTCACCCATTAGTTTTTCCTGATGTAGAAGCCCTTGAGACTACTCCTATTGACTTTATAAAATTGCAAAATGAATGTGCCACCCTGGAATCGATCAGGAAAGACTGTCAAGCCAACACCATAACAAAAAACTCAAAAGTGGAGTACAGGTATGTACTGAGAAATGAAGTTTTGTATAAGGAAATTATAAATGCAAACAATTCAAGAATTGCCAATAAATTTTATTTAGTTGTTCCTCTTAAACTTAGAAAGGTTGTTCTTAAATTGGCTCATGATTTACCTGTGGCAGGACACTTTAGTCATCGCAAAACCCTAAAAAAAATCAGAGAACTATATTTCTGGCCAGGAATGTGTACAGATGTGTATGCATATTGTAGATCTTGCGATAACTGTCAGAGGAACACAAGTAAAGGTAGACATAAAAGGGTCTCTATGGTAAAAATGCCAGTAGTTTCCATTCCTTTTAGCCGAGTAGGAATTGACATAGTGGGTCCACTGAATCCAAGCACATCTGAAGGTCACAGGTTTATTTTAACAATGATTGATTATGCTACAGGATTTCCTGAAGCAATTCCTATGAAGACCATAACCACTGTTGATGTTGCAGATGCTCTTATGCAAATATTTTCTAGGGTAGGAATACCAAAGGAAATAATATCTGATAGAGGAAAGCAGTTCACATCAGAACTTATGGAACATGTGTACCAAATGCTGGGAGTAAAACCATTGTTTACTACTCCGTATCATCCAGCTGGCAATGGTCGTTGTGAAAGGCAACACTCTGTTCTCAAATCCATATTGAAGAAATTGTGTCATTTGCAACCTAGAGAATGGCATAGATATTTACCTTGTGCCCTGTTTGCTATGAGGGAGATTCCTTCTGACACTCTTGGTTTTTCCCCATTTGAACTCCTTTATGGATACCAAGTAAGGGGACCACTACTAATATTGAATGAGATATGGACTAATACTGGCCTTTCTAATGATACCCAAAATGTTTATTCTTTTCTTTTTGATCTTAGAAACAGGCTAGAGGAAACTTCAAAAATAGCCCAGGAAAATATAAAGACTTCAATGGAAATCTACAGTACGTACTTTGACAAGAAAAGTACTCGTAGGCAGTTTAAAGTCAATGATGAGGTGTTACTATTACTGCCAACAGAACACAATAAGTTGTTAGTTGAATGGCAAGGACCATTTAAAGTTCTGCGGAAACTCAATAGTGTTGATTACATAATCGATGTGAAAGGTAAGCCAAAAACATTTCATGTTAACTTGCTGAAGGCATATTTTTACAGGTCACAGAATGTGTTATCAGTGGCTGATGAAAATCTGAATAGTTCAATTTCAGATTATTGCTGTGTAACCTCTCATGTAATAGTTTTGAGCGAAGACATCGAAGATCCTATACCTTGTGTTGAAGAAGAAATAACTTCTGAATTAGATATCTGTCCAACTTTAACTCCTGAACAAAAAGGGAAACTAGAAGAAGTACTGGATAATTTTTCAGAAGTCTTCTCGGAGATACCAGGTTGTACTTCTACCATAATGCACAAGATTGAATTAACGTCAACAGAGCCTATTCGAAAGAAAATGTACCCAAGTACCAGCACATCTTAAGGAGGAAGTATGTAAAGAAGTAGATAAATTACTGAAACTTGGGATAATTGAAGAAAGTAAGTCTGATTATTGTAATCCTATTGTCATGATAAAGAAACCTGACAACACATTCAGGTTAGCACTAGATTTTCGTGCACTCAATTCAGTAACAAAGTTCGATTCTGAACCTATGCCCTCAATTGATGAAGATTTATTTAAATTTCGTAATATGTCTTTTATTACAGAATTGGATATCACAAAAGCCTATCATCAGGTTATGTTGGACCCTAATGCAAGACCTCTAACGGCTTTCCCTACTTACCGTGGTTTAATGCAATATAAGAGGCTACCCTTTGGACTAGTTACTGCATGTGCCACCTACGTTAGATTGATGAAGAAAATCTTTCAGGGAATGAATCATATCTCTATCTATTTTGATAACATATTTGTGATGTCTAATACTTTCCAGGAACATTTGGAAACCTTGAGTGAGGTACTTCGAAGATTGAGAGATCATGGTCTTACAGCCCGTCCATCAAAATGTCATTTTTGTTATGAGAAAGTTAAATATTTGGGTTTTGAAGTAGGTAATAATATAATCAGACCCCTGAATGATAAAATTTTATCTTTGCAACAAATTCAAATTCCAAAAACTAAGAAGTTATTAAGAAGCTTTTTAGGTTCTGTTAATTTTTATCGACAGTTCATCCCAAATTTGTCTAGCTTAACGTCATCATTAACAGCAAAGCTTAAAAAGGAAGTGAAAGAACCACTACAATGGAATAGTGAGGAAGAAAACATATTTGAGATTATTAAGAAATACTTCATTGATGCTCCTATTCTTCATATTCCAGAGATAAATAAACCCTTTGTTCTAAGGACAGATGCCTCTTCAGTTGGTCTTGGAGCTGTGCTCCTTCAGTATGATGAAGAAACAGTCTATCCAGTGGCGTATGCTAGCCGGAAACTTCTCCCAAGGGAACAACGGTATTCTACCATTGAGAGAGAGTGTTTGGCTATCTTCTGGGCTGTACGAAAATTCCACTATTATTTGTATGGGAAAGAGTTTTTCATTGAAACAGACCATAAGCCCCTTACCTACATGGAAACTCTGAAATCAGGAAATGAAAGGATTTTGAGATTAATTCTGGGCCTACAACCATATAAATTCAGGATTATATATATATCTGGTCAATCTAACCATTTTTCAGATTTACTGAGTAGAAGCAATTAATGTAACTTGCTTGTGTAAATAGTTGAGAGAGTAAAACATTTCTTCTAATTTGTTTGTAAATTCCAAGGAATTAACTTGTTAAAGGGCCTATGTAAAGGAAAAATGACGGTATTCAAGTGTAACTTCCTGTTTATTTTTTGTTTAAAGTAACTACCTGTTTGAGAGTCCCTGGCTAGTTTTCTTGGGACCTCTCTTCTGTTGGAATCTAGCACTTTCTGTGCTACTCTCTCAAGCTTCAGAGGACAGCTGCGGGTGTGTCCCTAACCCGTCACGAAGTCCCATTTTGTTCTTGGAAGAATTGTTACATTTTTAAGAGAAAGTAAAAAAGTGAAGGAAAAGTCTGTTTTTCCTAACCCTAACTTCCAATGGAATTGTGCAGGAGAAAGACTTAGTGTATGTTCCTCGGTACTACAGGAGAATAGTAGTATACATCGCTTTTCTCTGTTTAATTTCTTGAGAGACAAATATTCAGTGATAAATGTGACTAATATTA
>NC_090744.1:64559869-64564869 GCF_036898095.1 Palaemon carinicauda | reverse complement strand
GATAGTAAACAGAACTTGTTTATCTGAAAGAAAAAACATATTGCCACTTTTAAGATACCGAGGTATCAAAGTCATAAAAGTCTGTATTAAAAATCAATCATATTAGCATTAGAAACGCTCGGCACACATGTCTGCACTTATGCTAGGTTCACCTTTGGAAATGGAACAGTCAAAGTGGGCAACTCAGTGCCCTCACTTAGTTTGTAGTACAGTATGTAACTACACACTCACCCTGGAATTAATCGTCCCAATTAAAACCACTGTTCCTCGCAGAGTTAAATAGCAGGGTTAACGACGCGACCCACTGCTACCACAGATCTCTTTAGTTCCTCTACTTACTTCGCATAGTGGCGAAAGAACACTCTGGAAGACTTCCAGCCAGTGTATGAACGAAGATGTTCAAAATCCATACAATTAAAGAAATTTAAGGATGAGGCAACTTTCCTCGGATCGTGACCTGCGGGTGTACTGTCAGGATCCGCTCTGCGAATAAAATATGTGATTTTCGCCCTGAGTTGATTCAGAGATAAATTTGAGCCTGATGTTTCTCCCCTGAATAGTTGACCACCCTTGAAGTCTGAAGTTCTACGAAGATAGACCTTTAGGCATTCTACTGGATATAGAGATGCATCTTCTTTCAGAGGGCAGATTCTCAAGGGACCCCACCTATTGGTGGGTAACTCATTCTTGGCGAGAAACGTAGGATCCGGAAACAGGTTCAGTTCTCCCCCATCCAGGAACTGAACACGACCTCCCTCTCTCGAGAGGGCTACAATCTTACTAACCCTGGCCCCGGACGCGAGTGCAAATAGGAAAATAACTTTTTGGGTCAAATCCTTTAACGCACACTCCTCATTGCTCAACAGAGAGGCGAAATTAAGAACTTTGTCTAAAGACCATGAAATGGGCTTTGGAGGTGCTGAAGGTCTGAGCCTAGCGCAGGCTTTCGGAACTTTATTAAAGATCTCGTTAAGGAGGTCGACCTGGAAGGCATATAGAATGGGTCTTGTCAAAGCAGACATACACACTGAATTCATGTTAGCTGCCAACCCTTGACCATGGAGGTGGATGAAGAAAGATAAGCAGAAGTCCGTCGAGATCTCCTGCGGATTCTTCGCCTTGACAAAGGCCACCCATTTTCTCCAAGATGACTCATATTGCCTTCTAGTAGATTTGCACTTATATTCCTCTAGGAAGTTTATGCTGGCTTTCGAAATCCCGAAACGCTTTCTCACCGCTAGGGAGAGAAAATCATGAGCTGCAGGGTCCTGGTTTTCTGTAATGAAGCGCAGACAGTCGACTTCTGGACTCGCTGGGTCAGAACTGGATCTGGTAGCGGTAGAAACTTCAACCGTAGTTCCAATGCCAGGGGGAACCACACGCTGTTCGGCCATAGTGGCCGCTACCCCCTTGAAGGATCTCAGTTTGTTGAGGACCCTCAACAGAAGGTTGTGAGGAGGGAACAGATAAATCCTTGACCATCTGTTCCAGTCGAGGGACATCGCGTCCACTGCTTCCGCTAAGGGGTCCTCGTACGGGGACACGTACAGGGGCAACTTCTTGTTGTCTTTCGTCGCAAAGAGGTCTATCTGCAGTTCTGGGACTTGACTCAGAATGAAGGAGAATGATCCTGCGTCTAAGGACCATTCCGACTCTATCGGTGTGAACCTGGATAGAGCGTCCGCTGTCACATTGGGGACTCCTTGAAGGAGAACTGCCGACAGGTACCACTTCTTCTTTTCCGCCAATCGGAAGATGGCCAACATCACCTGGTTGAGAGGTGGTGACCTTGACCCTTGTTGATTCAAGCATCTCACAACTACCTCGCTGTCCATCACCAACCTTATGTGGATCGAGTGACCAAGTCCCCTGGACTTCTTTCCGATGAGAGTTACCTCCCCATCCCTCCTTCGAGGCGTCTGAGTGAATTGTCACTGACGGGGGAGGTTGCTGAAGAAGAACCGACTTCTTTAGATGTCTGGCTTGGGACCAAGGCCTGAGAAGAGTACGTAGCCGAAGCGGAACTGGTCTTCTCAGATCTCTTCGCACGTTTGATGCATAACTTCTCCAAACTCCTGTTGCATCCTTTAGCTGTGCTCTTAGCACCGGGTCTGTCACCGAAGCAAACTGGAGAGAACCCAGTACTCTCTCCTGTTCGCGTCTCGATATCCTTTTGGAATCTAGAAGTCTCTTGACAGAACCCGCTATCTCCTTCCTTTTCTCCGCCGGGATGGAGAAACGGTGTGACGTTAGGTCCCAGTGGATTCCCAGCCACTGGAACTTTTGAGATGGAGAAAGTCGAGACTTTTTTCTGTTGATCTTGAAGCCTAGATACTCTAGGAACTGGATCACTTGACTGGAAGCTTGCAAGCATTCTGTCTTGGATGCTGCCCACACCAGCCAGTTGTCCAGGTAGGCTACTACCTGAATTCCCTTTAGGCGTAATTGTTTGAGAGCTACGCTCGCAAGCTTCGTGAAGATCCTTGGGGCTATATTTAGCCCGAATGGCATGGCTCTGAAGGCGTATAGTCTTCGTTGTAGCTTGAACCCTAGGTAGGGGGAGAGTCGACGGTTGATTGGAACGTGCCAATAGGCGTCTGACAAGTCTATGGAGACGGTATATGCCCTCTTGGGCAGTAAGGTCCTTATGTGTTGCAGTGTTAGCATCTTGAACTTGCAGTTCACTATGAACTTGTTGAGTGGCGACAAGTCCAGAATGACTCTGAGTTTTTCCGAGTCTTTCTTGGGAACACAAAACAGCCTCCCTTGGAATTTGATGGACTTCATCCTTCGGATCACTTTTTTCTCCAACAGTTCTTGGATGTACTCCTCCAGAACGGGGGTGGAGTGTTGTAAAAACCGAGGGCACGGGGGTGGAGTGCTGTACCAGCTCCAGCCCAGTCCATTCTTGAGTAGGCTGTGGGCCCAGGGATCGAAGGTCCACCGATCCCGAAAATTCTGAAGTCTCCCTCCTACCGGTATCATCTCACTTGGACTGCCGTCCTGAGGTCTTGCCTCCCTGGCCGCGACCACCCCTGAATCCCCTTCCCCTTGAGGGGCGCCTAGACGAGCCTCTGGCTGCTCCTCTAGGCTTTGCTCGAAAGGAAGTTGACTGCCCTTCGAACGTTGGGTTGAATGCCGTGGACTGTGTCGACACGGCCTGGGGGTACCCACTGGAATGTGGTCGGGGTTTGTGCCACCATCTGGGGCACTGAAGGCAATGGCAGTTGCAGTTGCTGTTGCTGTCTAAGTGGATTGGCTGGCCGAGACGGTAGCCTAGTCCTCATAGTCTTCCTCTTTGGTTGAGGACCTCATCCGGGGAAGACTTTCTTTTGATAGCCAGGCCCCACTTCTGGAGAAGGTTTCTATTCTCCGTGGCGGCCTTATCAACGACTTCTTTGACCAATTCGCTAGGGAAAAGGTCTTTGCCCCAAATGTTGGAGGAGATTAGTTTCCTTGGCTCGTGCCTCACCGTAGCCGAGGTGAACACGAACTCCCTACAAGCTCTCCTCGCCCTGACGAAGCTATAAAGATCCTTCGTCACTGTGGCCAGATGAGTCTTGGCCACTACCATGAACATTTCATGGACCTTGGGGTCACTTGCCATCGTCTCAAGAGTGGTCTGAAGAGACATTGAGGCAGCCAGTCTTTCTTTTGTCTCGAGCTCTCTCCGCAAAAGAAAGTCAGACAGCTTAGGGAGGTCCTCACCGAACTGACGTCCGGCAATATCAGCCTCCAACTTCCCAACTGAGAAGGTAAGATGGACGTCCTTCCAGTCCTTGTGGTCCATAGGCAGGGCCAGCGACAAGGGTTTACACTCCTCCAGGGAGGGGCAAGGCTTGCCGGCCTCGACTGCTTTTAATACAGCCGCAAACCCTTTCTGTAAAAAGGGGAAGGCTCTAGCAGGAGAGGACACAAAGGAAGGGAGCTTCTTACTCAATGCAGCTACCTTTGAGTTCGTGAAGCCCCTCTCTTTCATGGAAGATGAAAGCAAAGCTTGAGCCTTAGCATGGTCCATCACTATGACCTCCTTCGGCTCTGTCTCCTCCTTTGAAGCTGGCTCCTTCCTCAACCGGACATAACAGTCTGGATACGACCCCTTGCTGGGCCAGAATTCCACCTCCTCTAGGGGAACTGAACCCAACTTATCCGATATGACGATCTTTCCAGTCGTCATTGGCATGTGCTCAGCATATCTCCACGGGTTAGCATCTGAGCACAAGGGAAGGTCTTTCACATTGAGCCTTTTCTGGGGCCCAGGTGATACTGCAAGCCTCTGCATCTGCAGTTCCATTGCAGCCGCCTTCTCCTGATTCTCCTTCTGCATTTGTTGGATCATTCCAACAATGGAGGAGAGGGCCTGTCCCAGCTCTACTGGGAGAGCGGACGATGTTGAGGGAATAGGCTCAGGGATCTGAACCGGAGTAGCCAACACCTCGTCGACCTCTTCCTCTACAATGTCTGGGGCTTGAACTTCATCCTGGGCTCCTGCCAGGAGGTCTTCCTCCAGACGCTCGGACACGTCAGACATCCTGTCGTCCAACTGGATGTCTTGCAAAGCGACCGCGACTTCAGCATCCACCTGGATCTGAACTAGGGGGATCTCCTCTTGAAGCTGGGGAATCACTGCATCAGCTGATGCCCTAGGGAAAAGGTAAGCCCTCATCTTCTCACTTGGAAGATAAGGTCCAGAGGTGTTCTTCCGGAAGCCCCTTACCCAGGTACGAAGCTTCTCCCTTGCTATATCCCTTGATTCCGCCGTCCTAGGGGAATCAAAGGCCTCAGTAATCAGGTTAGTGCACACGGTACATACCTGAGGGTCCCAATACTGGAGATCACCCTTGGAGACAGCGCATGCTGCGTGCCTCCTACAAAACTCATGTCCGCAGAGGTTCTTACTGCGGACGTTGCAGAAAACACTTCCGCACTTCGTATGGTCCTCCTGTAAAGAAAAGAAATTTCCATGAGTATCAAGTGAACTACGTATCACTGGATATGCA
>NC_090744.1:64519869-64537369 GCF_036898095.1 Palaemon carinicauda | reverse complement strand
CAAATATAATAGAAAGGTTGCATATTTTAATGGCAGAATTCATGTATATGAAGAAAAGAAGATCATATCAGAACAGGATGGAAACATGGAAAAATCCATATTATCACCAATATTAGATATTGGCGATGAAACACAAACCATCATAGTGAGGAATGCACAGGGTTTAATCACGAGTAACTCTAAAAGGAAAATAGAGTTCTTAGAAGAACTAACCCAAATTGAAAAAAATAGATATATTAAATATAAGTGAAACATGGTATTCTTAAGGCACTGGTAGTGATGACCAGATAAAGGGTTTCCGAACATAGATATCAGACAGAATAAATAGTAATCAAAGGGGAACAGCAATATATGGAAGAGACATAAATCAAGGAAAAGTCTGTGAAAAATACAGCAACAGAAAATGGGAATTGATTGCGGAAGAATTTGAATATGAAAAATTAGTGAATATCGTAGTTTATAGACCCCCAAATACTAAGGAGTTTGACATAATAATAGAAAAAAAATAGATGATATATGTAGAAACCATAAAGACTGGAATATACTCCTATCTGGAGATTTTAACTTTCTTTTCGTGGATTGGAAAGAACGGATAGAAGAAAGTGGTTATATATATTCATATAAAATAGAGAGTAGCAGTAGTGCAGAAGAAAAAAGACAATTTGAAAAGCTTCAAAATATGCTATTAGAATATAATATGCAACTAATAAATACATTCCAACCAGAGAGGACAATGCCCTAGATTTAGTATTTGTGAATAAGGTGAATTATGTTAAAGAAATAACATGGGAATTTCAGACCGCAAAGTCATAGAATTAATAGTCCATTGTTACGATCCTTGGTGGATCGAATCAGGTTCTTTTGAATTGATTGAATTAGGATAAATCAACAACAACCAAGAGAAAAAAGGAATATAGAAAGAAAACTCGCAAAAGAAAACATAATTTTACTTACAGCTAGTCAGGGATCAATGTTTCTTGATTGAGTTCTTGGGAAGCACAAAATTGAAGAAAGAAAATCGTCTGATTAAACTACACTTCAGCAAAGGAAAGTAGACAAATAATACTTAAAAGAAATGATGTTACTCTTCACAGCAGATCTTGGCAATTCAGAAACATAGATAATTCAGGTCTGGGCACTTCGTGGTTGGTAAAAAGGACAGGGGTCAACTGGTTCGGACATCACAGACAAGTTGTTGTAAAGCTGGTCAAATCGGCTTTCTGGTCCTTACGTTCTCTCTTGGTCCTCTCGTTTTCTCTCGTTCTCTCTCGTTCTCTGTTGTTCTCTCGATCTTTGAAGTACATATACCCTTATAAGGGAGGGCTAACTATGGACAATTCCATATAAGGAGATTTTCTCCTTTAATCCTCCTCATTGGTTTTCCTTAAAAACCACGCCTCTTTGATCACATCTTCCCCAACACTCTGCTGGTGTAATCATGATCCATATGGTGCTATAATTGAAGCGAGACGTGGTTTTACCTTCTGTTAATGTATGCTTCGGCGACAACAGACTCTCCATATGCTATTGATCCTTCCAAAACTCTGGCTCCTCGAATTGCTACAACAGACGATCCTTATGCCCCAGGTCTGCTGATCTAGGCACATCTAATTCATGTTTTGATCTCACTCAACGGCGTTGACAATTTCTGATAAACACTAGCGGGACCTCCTCTCTCTGCTTCTTAAGAGTAGAAACTTTACATGTTTTAAAATTTGTTTCTATATTATTCTATCTACCCATGACACGTTTCCCCTAAAAGAAAAAAAAAGGAAAATTAGTGATTTTATCATTTTTTTAAACAAAATTATCAAGGGAGAAAATCACTTATCCCTAAAATGAGAAACAATTATCTCATTACTCTTGCATCACGTAACAAAACCAAAACACACTATTACTTGTTGGTGAAAGAAAAAAAAAAAAAAAAAAAAAAACGTCCATATCATTCTGAAAAATCTCCAAAAAGACTGTCGGCTATTACATTATTCTTTCCCATTATATGAGCTAGCTTTAAATTGTAATCTTGTAATTCTAAATTCCAATGCATGAGACGTTTATTCTTATTATTAAACCTATCTAAGTAAACTAACAGATTGTGATCAATATACACAGTTAAAACATGACCATTGCGTACATAAATCTCAAAATGTTGTGAAGTTGATACCAAACTAAAAAATTCCTTTTCAATAGTTGAATAATTCTGCTGAGCTTTATTTAACTTCTTCGAATAATAAGCTACAGGGTGCTTAGTCACGTTCATTTCTTGCAAGAGAAATCCTTCTATGCCAATATCACTTGCATCTATCGATAAATTAAATTCCTTGCTAAAATCTGGTAACATAAGTACGGTCTCGTGAATCATTATGGCCTTTAACTTATTGAAAGCTTCGATACACTCATATTCAAACACAAAGCTTCGTCCTTTCTTGAAAAGATTACTTATTGGAGCACTTATTTCTGAAAATTTAGGAACAAATCTGCGGAAATATGAAATCATTCAGATGAATCTTATTGCCTGTTTTTTTACTGGTACGGATTGGGAATTTGATGGTAGCTTCTATGTTCCCATCTTTTGTACAAATCTCACCTAGACCCACTTTATGACCCAAATATTTGATCAAGGTTTTTCCGAATTCACATTTCTTCAGATTTGTAATAAGCTTTGCTTTCTCAAGGACTGCTAGGACTTTATGTAAAATGCGTAAATGTTGCTCCCACGTATCTGAAAATACTACAAGATCATCCAAATACACGAGACAGTTATCAATTCAAATTAAAACTTTATTCATTGATCTTTGGAAAGTGCTCGCTGTATTTCGTAGACTAAAAGCCATAACTTTGGGTTCATAACTACCTAAAGGTGTTATGAAAGCAGATATTTTCTGTGCTCGACTACTCAAAGGTACTTATCAATAACCTTTGGCCAAATCAAGTTTAGAAATAAACTTGGCGTTTCCCATTCTAACTAAACAATCTTCTATCCTGGGGAGGGGATAATTACTCTGTTTTGTAACACTATTCACTTTCCTAAAATCAATACACTACCTATCTGATCCATCTTCCTTCTTAACAAGAACTATTGGAGGAAACAAGTCACTCTCGCTAGGAACAATCAAACCATTGTCTAGCAAATACCTAAATTTATGTCGGACTGAATTGGTTTTTACTGGGCTTAGACGATAAGGACTCTGTCTACTGGGTTGGGTATCCTGTAACTCAATATCCTGTTCTAAGAGATTAGTTAAACCTAATTAATCACTAACAGTTTCTGGATAATTTGAAAACACATTGAATAATTCCCTTGTTTTTTCTTCCTCTAAGCTAGGAATATACAGCCTGAAATTATTAAGAACATCAGAGTTCTTCTCAAAAGTAATCTCTCTCTGCGACACGGTTACAACTGGCATTGGGTGTTCATTATATTTCTTTAGCAAGTCGATGTGCAACCACTTAGCTCTACGCCTACCCATATCAATTAAGTAATTCAAATTTCCCCTATTATCTATGATAGGAAATGGACCTTCGTACTTATAATATAATGACGCACCTTCTTTCTGGATTAATACTAAGACTTTATCATCCAAATGGAAAATTCTGTCTTTAGCCTTATCTCGTACTTCCTTTTAGTTTCCCCTTGACGGTTGCTCTCATTTTCTTTTGCCAACTGCCAGGCTTTCTTTAAATCATCTTTGTGATCTTCGATATTCTGTATGTAATCCTTTCTACCTACAGGGTATAAAATCCGAGGACCTTGATGATCACGTGATTGTTAGGACCCTTCAAGAGGCAAATGTAGATTTAATAAAATCATGGATCACAGAAAACTCAGCTATCCCATTAAGGAATGTATAATATATTGTGGCGTCCAGGACGTTCTTGATGAGGACACTACCATGGAAGGAATCACTGATTGTTTTGGCACCTTAGTTGCTGAACTTAAGAATAAGAACGAAAATACCGTTGTAAAAGTATGTGAACTAGTTTCCACTTTAAAGTCAGATGATCTGGCAGGTAGGATTAATTTATTTAACGAAAATATATGTAAATGGTGCTGTGATAATGATGTAACCTTTATCAAAACTAATGATTACTTTAAACTGGGAACTGGTGAGGTAGATATACATTGCTATGATTGGCATGAAGATTTTGATTATGATGATTTGAGTAGAATCGGTGCAATAAGATTGTTAGATGCTATATCTTCTACGTCTCGATTAAAAATAGTTTCAAGTGATTGGTCAAATAGAAAGCACATGCCTCTAACAGTTAATACAAATAGAAATGCGCCCTTTCAGGTGAAAGATAGTAATCAAACAAATAGGACTACGTTACGAAATCAGAGTAGATTAAGGGTTGAGAATCGTGATCCTCCTTATTCTTAAATAAACTTCAATGCCAGACACAGGTTCCCTGACACACGCATTTATAATAGAGGACATGGTGATCACCATAGGGAAAATAATTATAGGATACAAAATCGCAAAGCTCATTACAAAGCTCATTACCAGTAAAATGGCAATAGTTTCATGAACAGAAATAGAAAGGGGTGCTTTAATTGTGGCGAATTCAACCATGTTCAATCCAACTGTAGATTTGACCATAAAATAAAATGTAATGTATGTCAGGTATCTGGACATAAGAGTAGACTTTGCACCAAATATAATCATAATTATCATTAGGTAGTAGGCCAATATGACAGTGCCGCACAGAGTAATTATCTGAAAATGTTTTATATTAATGCTCAATCTTTATTATGTCACAAACACGAAATGGAGCTTTTGGTAACACAACACAAAATTGATGTATTATGCATAAGTGAAACATGGTTGTCTACCAATATGAGTGATGGTCTCGCTAATATAACATCATATAATTTATACAGAGAGGACCACGGCAGAGGTGGTGGGGTGTGTGTGTATTTAAGAGACCATTTAAAGGTAACCGAGTTTGATAACGGCCTTGAGAAGCAGGAGGGAGTTGAATGTAAGTGGTTAACTCTACAGCACCGCTATTTACCCTCAGTTATTATTGGTTGCTTCTACCGCCATCCTAAATCTACTGTAGATTCTTTTAATTTTATTTTAGACTCTCTTAAAAACGTAGTTTTAAGGAACAACCCTATTTTTATATTCGGTGATTTTAATGATGACCTTCTGAAAGCAGGTAATAAAATGGCTGGACTTATTGACAGTGTAAAGTTACACCAACTGATCGACAGGCCTACTAGAGTAACTTCAAATTCATCAACTTTGATAGACCTCTTCATCATTAATAACAAAACTATGGTAACTAAATTTGAAATATTGCCGGGCCCAATCGCAGACCATAAAGCAATTAGTATTTTAGTGAATGTGAAAAAACCAAAGCGCTCTCCCATTTATAAAACTTTTCGCTGTTTATGGAATTATTCACAGAATACATATTGTAACTTACTACTTAATTAAGTGAACACTCTAAACACTATCTTGCATACAGATGACGTAAGTATTCAAGTTAATACGTTAACTAACGTCATGATACTTGCGCTCCCATTGTGACAAGACAGTTACTACGCCCTCCAGCCCCTTGGATATCAGAGCAAATAAGGTCTGCGATAAAGGAAAGAGATCAAGCACAAAGTTTTCTGAAACAAGATCCTTATAATGAACTACTTAGGGAGAATTATAGAGATAAGAAAAAGACAGTTAAATTAGTAATTGACGCTAGTCGTAAAGAACATCACAACAATGAATTTGAAAAAAATTTAAATGATATCTCAGCTACATGGAAAACTGCCAAAAAGATGCTTTCGAAAGTTACTAATAATGATTTTGAGTTAACTGAAAACAGCGAGGATATATTAACCAAAACAGAAAATTTTAACGAATTTTTTTCTGGTGTAGGAAAAAGGACATTTGAAAAATCTCAAGAGGATTTGGCAAATAA
The DNA here is from genome assembly GCF_036898095.1 of Palaemon carinicauda. NCBI lineage: Eukaryota > Metazoa > Arthropoda > Malacostraca > Decapoda > Palaemonidae > Palaemon > Palaemon carinicauda. Next base: position 64,531,444 of record NC_090744.1, on the reverse strand, counting down.
TGATATCCTGTTGCAAGATATCAATCAGATTGATAATTCTAATGACAATTTACCTGTTTTTAGACCCTCACCTGTTGATTGCAAGACTGTGATTTTAACTATTAAAAATATGAAAAAGACCAATGCGTGTGGACCAGATGGAATCTCTCTCCGTTTTATAAAAGATTCATTATTCGTAACAGCTTTTTATCTTACGATCATCGTTAATACATCAATAGTAACTAATGTTTATCCTGAAATGTAGAAAATTCCGTATGTAGTCCCTGTCTATAAAAGTGGAAATAAAGATTTAGTGGGTAATTACAGGCCCATCTCACTGCTGCCTGTCCTGTCAAAAATTCTAGAAAAAATAGTCACTAAACAATTAACCTCATATTTAGAATTACATAAGCTTCTTTCCAAAACTCAACATGGTTTTAGACCAAAATTATCTACTGAGACTGCATTACTTCAGATATCTGATAAATTATACAACAATATAGAAAATAAGATTTCTCTACTTTTGCTTTTGGACCTATCAAAAGCTTTTGATAGTGTTAGTCATGAAATTTTACTCAGAAAATGCGAAATGTTGAATATTGATACAGTCTGGTTTCGAAGTTATCTTAGCAACCGCCATCAAATTGTTAAAATAAAAAATACTATTTCTTCCACCAAACTAGTATCATTTGGAGTTCCACAAGGTTCAATTCTGGGACCAATTTTATTCAATATATTCGTTAATGACCTAGTTAATTACCTGCCCCACTGCTTTGTGGTTCAATATGCTGACGATACGCAAATTCTTATTGAAGGTGATAGTAACGATGTAGAAGCTATCGTGGAACGAGCTAACAACATATTATCTATGGCCAAAGTTTACTTTCAAAAAAATGTTTTGTTATTAAATACTGCGAAAACACAAAGTATCTTTATAGGAACAAGACAATATTTAAATAGCATTAATCTGAATCTGACAATAAATTTTGAAGGCAGTCAAATCAAACCCCTAAGCAGTGTTAAGAACCTTGGGGTTTACTTCAATAATTATATGACTTTTGAGACACACATAGACAAGATTCACAGGAAAGTTATGGGAACCTTAATATATTTGAATAGAGTGAAAAATTATTTTGTACCCGAAACACGCTTAATTGTAGTACAATCTCTAGCTCTAAGCTTGATCAATTATCGTCTCACCGTCTGGGGGTCAGCGAATAATAAGCACCTGATTAAAGTACAAAAACTACAGAATTTTGCAGCTCCTGGGGCCCTTGGGACGGTGAGTAGATATGATCATATCACTCCGCATCTGATAAAACTAGGCTGGTTAAAACTGAAAGAGAAATACAGATATGATGTATGTATTTTAATTTTTAAGATTTTAAGAGGTATTTTACCAGAGTGGCTATATAATCTTCAGACTGTAAACTCCATTACCAGACAGGCTAACAATTTGTTCGAAAGGAGAGTTCGAACTAATATGGGATCGAGAGAGATGACAGTGAGGGGTCCCCATTTTTGGAACAGTATACCAGTCTCTTTAAAGGAAAGTAATTCGTCACCGTCTTTTAAATACAAATTAAAGAAACATCTTTTAAATGGTATTTGATCTTTATATTATATCTAACATTAAACATTTTAGCTACTTATATTTATATCTATATTTAAAAATTTTTTAATGTGTTAGTTTAATTTTACCTTTGAGCTTCAAAGATTTTTTTGGATGTTTTATGGTTTTCAATGTTTAAACAACTTATATTTCTTTCAATACTTTTAACGTTCTAATAATATGGTTTTTTATGTTCTTATCGTTTTAAATGCATATGTTTTTATCAATACCTTTAGAACTATTATACATTTTGTTTTTCTCCTGACTTTTATAGGAATCGTGATTATAGATTTAATTTTTTTTATTATTATTATTTTGAGTACGTATATCTTTATCAATACTTTTAAAACTTTTATATTATGTTTAGTTTCTCTGTGTACTTGATGCTTTGTACTATCCTTAACATGGATAATAATACCCAATGTATGAATTGGAAATAAAGAATTATTATTATTATTATTATTATTATTATTATTATTATTATTATTATTATTATTTTTATTATCATTATTATTATTATTATTATTATTATTATTATTATTATTATTATTATTATTATTATTATTCTAGCATTAACTTACACTTTAAAGTTTCTGAAGGTCCTCTGGCGGTGTGACCGACCAACAATTCAAAAGGACTAAATCCTGTGGTGTCATTAGGAGCTAATCGTAAAGCCAACAAGACAGAAGATAACTTTTCTTCCCAATCATGTTTGAAATTATTACACAACTTCCTTAAGCACCTTTCCAGGGTACAGGGTGGAAGTTATAAGCTTAATCCCTGACTCTTCCATTTTATCTCGGAAATAATTTTGATATAAAATTGCTACCATTATCACTCTGTATAACACAAGGAAGTCCAAATTTATAGAAATAGTTCAGCAAGCATTTAACTATAGTTTTTGCATTGCATTTTTTTACTGGGATTGCTTCTGGATATCGTGTTAGTCTATCAATGATTGTTAATAGAGAGATATTCCCTCCCTTACTTCTGGGCAAAGGGCCTACTATATCAATTACGACATTCTCAAAAGGTTCTCCCACCGATTGAATATTACAAAACGGAGCCCTGGGAATTACTTGATTAGTTTTGTCCAACCATTTGACATTCGTGACAACTTAAAACATATCTCTTCACACCACTTTTCATTTTAGGCCAAAAGTACGTTTTACTTATACACTTGAATGTTTTATTTACTCCTAAATGTCCTTGTTCATCATGTGCTAATTTCAAAGTTGATTCACGAAGTTTCCTGGGAGTTACTAATTGCTCTATGACCACCTCCTTGCTACTTTTTTTTTGGACAAACATAGCGACACAAAAGTTTGTCTTTTAGACTAAATGTTTCCTTACAAATCATCCAATTCACATTCAAAAATTCGAGTTAGTGTATCATCTTCCCTCTACATCTTAACTAATTCATCCTTATTCAATATACTAGTTTCTGAAACAATACAACTGCTATTACTTCCACCTATCACGTTGTCTGTCTGTACATCACTTCTTTCAGCAGCTACATCATCATCTTGGCTCACACTGTCAACATTGATAGAGTCGGTTTCCTCAGCTACACTCATAATAAGATCATAACCACCGCCTCTATTACCTACGTTCGAATTCTCGAACAACCTATGACCGTAGTCAATATCTCTATCTAATCCTGACCTAGTTACTATCATTTCAGGCACTTGAATTTCACTTAAAATAGGATTCACACACTGGGAGGTAGTTAAATCATTGCCAACAATAATGTCAAGGCCGTCTGCGGGCAAAGTATCCACGACTGCTAGTTTTACATCTCCTGTCACTACATGACTTTTCAATTTCATCTTTAACAAAGGATAAACTACACAAGTGTTCGGAAACCTACCTAGCATAACTTTTTCTCTCACGCTGATTATTACATTCCTTGGTACACACTCTCTCCTAACGAGTGATACGGCAGCTCCTGTATCCCTAAGTAAGCCAACTTCCCTTGAATCACCTCCTTTAAGAGAAGAAACTAAACCTTCGGACAAAAATTAACCATAATGTTTTGTAGTTTCTTTCATGAGGCTATTCCTTCCTGAAGAAAGATTATTAAGTAGTGACACAGGTTCCTTAAAATTCGTACTTTCTACTGTGCAATTCCTAGCTATATGTGCTTTCTTATTAAAATTGTAACAAGTGACCTCTGAATTACTGACTGCCCATTTTCTCTTACAGTACCGAGAAATATGACCTTCCTTCCCACATGTGTAACAAAAATAATAATAATCCCTGTTCCCAATATCGTTAATGTTAGAACTACCTTTACTATGTTGAGCCTTACTTGACAAAAGATCGTTTTTCTTTTTACTGCCACTTAAGGCATGTGTGAGACTGTACTCATCTGCTAATCTCGTAGCACCGGCAAAAGATGTTTCACGCCTATCTTCTGTATATAATCTGATGTCGGGATAGGTATCTTTGGAACTTTCTAATAAAACTAAGTTCTTGAGATCTTCAAAATTATTGACTTCAGCGGAAGACAACCAATCTTTCTAACTTCTTTCCGTACTCTATATATGATCTAATATCATCTCTTTTCAAACTTCTAAACTTCTTACAGTATGCCTCTGGTACCAATCTGTATGTACAAAGTACGGTTTCTTTCACAGAATCATAATCTTCACTTTCATCCTCAGACAAACAACTATACACAGAATGTGCTTCACCACTTAAAACTGATTGTAAATACAAAGTCCACTGTCTTTTTGGAGAACCTACTCTGTTCATTAACTTTTCAAAAGACATGAAATATTTAGTAACATCTTCCTCACCAAATTTCGGTATAAGTTTGAGCACTGTACTCATGTCTAAACTATCAGTGTCACTATTGAAAGATGAATTACTCCCTGATCTGCTACCTGACCGTCTGTTAAGAAGAGTTTGTCTTAAACCAGCCCTTTCTAACTCATGCTTACGCTGTTTTTCATTTTATTCTCGCTGTCTTTCATTTCCTTCTCTTTCAGCTGCTCTTTCGTCTCTCTCAAACACTTCTTGTTCTCTCTTGAAAACATGCTCACGGAGAGCATCGCCATCTAGACCAAGAAGTTTACCTGAATCTATCAAATCTCTCGTAATCTCACTCATTCTGCTTTCTATATTCTCCCTGTTTTCAATTGGTTATGTTGTCGAAAATCCTGGCAAGGTCGGCAACTGTTACGATCAATAGTGGATTGAATCAGGTTCTCTTGAGTTGATTAATTAAATTAGGATAAATCTAAAACAACCAAGAGAAAAAAGTAACATATTAAAATAAATCGTGAAAGAAAACATAATCTTTTTTACAACTAGACAAAGATCAATGTTTCTTGATTGAGTACTTGGGAAGCACAGTATTGAGCAAAGAAAATCATCTGATTAAACTACATTTCACTTCAACAAAGAAGGGAACAGCCAAGAAAGTAGACAAATAATGCTTAAAAGAAATGATGGTACTCTTCACAGCAAATCTTGACGATTCAGGAACGCAGATATTTCAGGTCTGGGCACTTCATGGTTAGTAACAACGACAGGGGTCAACTTGTTCGGACATCACGGACAAGTTGCTGTAAGTCTGGTCACATCTGCTTTCTAGTCCTTACGTTCTCTCTTGGTCCTTCTCTCGTTTTCTTTCGTTTCTCTCTCGTTCTCTGTGCTCGTTCTCTCTCGTTCTCTCTTGTTTTCTCGTTCTTTGATGTTTATATACCCTTGTATGTGAGGGGCTATCTATGGAAAATTACATATAAGGAAATTTTTTCCTTTCTTCATCCTCATGGTTTTCCTTGAAACCACGCCTCTTTGATCACATCTTCCCCAACACTCTGGTGGTGTAATCATGATCCATATGGCGATATAATTAAAGCGAGACATGTGTTTACTTTCTGTTAATGTATGCTTCGGCGACAATAGATTCTCCTTATGCTATAGGTCCTTCCAAAACGCTGGTTCCTCGAATTGTTACAGCAGACGATCCTTATGCCCCAGGTCTGCTGATCTAAGCACATCTAATTCATGTCTTGACGTCAATGAACGGCGTTGACAGTTTCTGGTAAGCACTAGCGGGACCACCTCTCTCTGCTTATTAACCCTGGATAGGTATGGTCCTCGGACACCCCTTTAAGGGTATACTCGGATGCGAACGACCCCGACGCCAAAAAAAATTCTTGAAAAATCAGTTTTAGCAGTAACCTCCTTTTTTCTTTTGCCAAAAAAAACTTCAATGAATGCTTAAAACAACTGTAAAGATAAATACTACTCATCTGTAGAAAAACTATTTATTATAAATATTTTAAAAAATTAAGTAGAAAAAAAAAAGACCTGACATAAAAATTCATAAAAAAAAAGTTTATACATATATACACAAATCCTTTTAGGAATTGATTCTTGAATGTTTAGGACACATCTTGATGTATTTTGGATGAAGTCAGACCCATGGAGGTGAAGATCTGAAATGAGAAAAAAAGGGTAACTTTTTTTGGCCAAAAAAAATTGTCCAAATTTCATGAATTTTTTTGGGTACCCAAATGAAATAGGAAGTGGCTAATTTTTTTAGGGAATAAACATATGTTATCCTAAAATAGAAATATGTAAAAAAATCTTCATTATTTTGTAAATTACATTTATATCAGGGGCCATATCTAAAGGTAATTGTTTGAGTACTTGGAAATTTCGTAAAAAAATACATATATTTAATATATAATATGATATTTATGCAGGTAAAAATATACCAAAATATCACAAATTCTATAGGGAACAAGAATATATATAGATAGGGCAGCTTACGCTTCGGATATGTCCACAAAATGGCCGCCAACCACACTGACTCAGACTCCCTAATCTGCCACTTGAAATGTAGGAAGGGTATGTCAATTTCAAGGTGTTATTTACTAATCTAATTATTATTGGATATGCATAAAAATTGTATGGTGGGTTGCTGGATAATTGTCGATTATTTTACGACTATAAAATTAAAATTCTGACCCAAAAAATTTTTTTTGAAGGGAAATAAAATCGAAAAAAAAAATGTAAAACAATATTTTAGCTAAAAAAATTTGATGATATTCAATCAAAAAAAAAGTAAACAAAATTTTCCGACAAATAAACATCTAGAGGAATCATTACTCTGTGATAGTTCCTTAGTACGTAGTAATTTTGAAAGAATTGGGAAAAAACGAAAAAATGGCAATCACCGAAAAATCGAACACATACCTATATATACGCCATATCTGGCTAAAAAAAAGATAGGCATGGGTAGCCAGATCATCTAGAAACACTTTCCAACACTATAAAAATATAAGTTTTGCGACACTACTTGCCAATTCCTTACGGTAACATGACTAAGCAAAAAAATGCAAAACAAATAAAAAGGGGCACTCGTGGAAAAATGGCCATTCTAATATACGGCATTTCAGAAAAAAAAAATTTCAGCCACGTGCTAGGCAAACCATCAAGGCCTATTTTCCGACAAATAAACATATAAATGAAATATTACTCTGTGATAGTTCCTTAGTACGTAGTAATTTTGAAAGAAATGGGAAAAAACGAAAAAATGGCAATCACAGGAAAATCGAACACATACTTATATATACGCCATATCTGGCTAAAAAAAAAATAGGCATGGGTAGCCAGATCATCTAGAAACACTTTCCAACACTATAAAAATATAAGTTTTGCGACACTACTTGCCAATTCCTTACGGTAACATGACTAAGCAAAAAAATGCAAAACAAATAAAAAGAGGCACTCGCGGAAAAATGCCCAACATTCTAATATACGGCATCTCAGATAAAAAAAAAAGACATGCACGTGTTAGCCCAACCATCAAGGCACACTTTCTAACACATAAACATGAAAAAAAAATCAATAATATACGGCAATTCCTTACTACGTAGTAAATTTTTACAAATATTGAAAAAAAAACAGAAATTGGCAACCGCAGTTAAATACCCAATATACCAATAACTACGTCGTATCTGACAAAAACAAAATCACGCATGGGTAGCCAGATCATCTAGACACACTTTCCAACATTAAAAAAGCAAAAGTTTTACGACACTATTTCGCAATATCTTACGGAAAAATGACTTGGCAAAAAAATTGAAAAAAATTAAAAAGGGACACTCGCGGTAAAATGCCCGACATTCTAATATACGACATCTCAGATAAAAAAAAAGACATGCACGTGTTAGCCCAACCATCAAGGCACACTTTCTAACACATAAACATGAAAAAAAAATGAATAATATACGGCAATTCCTTACTACGTAGTAATTTTTACAAATATTGAAAAAAAAACAGAAATTGGTAACCGCAGTTAAATACCCAATATACCAATAACTACGTCGTATCTGACAAAAACAAAGTCATGCATGGGTAGCCAGATCATCTAGACACACTTTCCAACACTAAACAAGCAAAAGTTTTACGAAACTATTTGGCAATATCTTACGGAAAAATGACTTGGCAAAAAAATGAAAAAAAATGAAAAAGGGGCACTCGCGGTAAAATGGTCCTCTTGGTGATGAACGACATTTTAACTAAAAAAAAAAACATGCACATGGTAGCCAAACAATCCACCAAGACTTTCCACAACTGATAACCTATACAAGTTGCACCATTCTACGACAATTTCATAATACGTAATAACTTTGATAATTATGCAAACTACCTCAGAAGGGTAAACTCGGACGCGAACGACCCCGACGCGTCTCAGAAATCGGGGAAGGAGTACAGCTACAGCAATGCACATCTGGACACTACTAGAGCGTGTAGGGGAGACACCTCCTGCAGGTCGATCACCCACAAATTCAGTCACAGGGGTGAGTCACGTGAGAAAAACCTGTTTTTTTTTGACGCTCGGGGTCGCAAACGACCCACCGTACCTATCCAGGGTTAAGAGTAGAAACTTTACATGTTTTAACATTCTTTACTATATTATTCTATCTAACCATGACATCCATTGCAAAGGAAGTGAACGCAGAGATAAACAAAGCACAAAACAATGGAAAGGATATCGAAAATATAATTCTTATAGTAAGAATATAAAATAGTAAAAAATAAATGAAGAATTGAACAAAGATTGGAAAAATATTTTCTCTAGTGATAATAAACAGGTAGATATGGATATACTGTACAAAATACTTGAGAAAATTGTTGAAAAATCTGTACCAAAAAAAGAAAAAAACCATCAGACATGCATACCAAGAGACAGAAGAATCTTATTTCAGAAAATTAGAAAGTGGAAGAAGAATCTTGAAAAAGAAAAAAATGTATGGAAAGTGATGGAATTAAGAAGTAAGATAGAAAAGGCAGAACAAAAGATTATGTAATCCAAAGAAAATTAAAAAAAGCGACTTAGAAAAAAGCACACTTCAAAAAATCCAGAAAAACCCTAAAGTATTCTACTCCTATGCAATAAAAGATTAATAATGAGAGATTAGAAATAGACCCTCTAAGAATTGAAGGACGGTTAATGAATAAAAAAAAGGAAATATGCAACATATTAGCAGAAAAATATAGGAGCGAGTTCCCGCCAAGTATTGCGAATGAGAATAATGAAACAGAAATGAGAGAAAATATTGAATATCTAACGTATATAGATATTATTAAAGCAGATATTATGCAGGCTATAAACAAAATTGAAAATGGATCGGTGGCCGGGACAGATGGAGTTCCAGCGATTTTGTTAAAAAAACTGCACAGACTATCGCGAAGCCGCTTCCAATACTACTAAGAAAAAGTGTAGATATGAGCAAGATATATGTTAAACATAAATTAGAATATGTAACCCCTGTTTTCAAAAGTAGATAAAGACTAGAGGCGAGCAATTTAGAGACCTGTTAGTCTAACATCACATATAATTAAAGTGTATGAAAGGGTAATACAAAAGAAAATGATGAATCATTTGGTTAAAAATAATTCATCTAATATAGGTCAACACAGTTTTGTGCCCAGAAAAAGTACACAAACCCAACTGATAGCACACTATGAAAACATATACAATAATGTGATAAATGGAACAGACACCGAAATGGTCTATCTAGATTTTGCAAAAGCCTTTGACAAGGTAGACCATAATATATTAGAAAAAAAATGAGAAAGCAAAATATTGTGGGAAAGATAGAAAAATTTATCAAAGAGTTTCTGCATAACAGATAACAGATAGTGGTTGCAAATGGCGGAAATCAGATGAAGCTCAGGTAATATATGGCGTGCCACAGGGTACAATATTAGCTGCACTGCTGTTTGTTATTATGATCTCAGACATAGACTGTAATGTTAAAGACTCTGTAGTGAGAAGTTTCGCCGATGACACAAGAATAAGTAGAGAAATTACTTGTGATGAAGACATTACAAAGAGACCTAAATAAAATATATGAATGGGCGGAGATGAATCGGACAGTATTTAACTCTGACAAATTTGAATCAATAAATTATGGAAACTGAGAAGGAATGGTATATGCATACAGGAGACCTAATAACAATATAATTGCAAACAAGGAAACAATTAAAGACCTTAATGCAATGTTAAACAGGATTATGTTATGCAACGACCAAATAACAACACTGTTGGCTAAATGTAAAGCAAAAATGGGAATGATATTCTCACACTTCAAAACAAGAAAAGCTGAACACATTATTGTGCTTTACAAAACCTATGTACGTAGTACACTCGAGTACTGCAATGTGATATGGTATCCACACTCCCCAAAAGGATATTGCACAAATAGAGAGTGTACAAAGGTACTTTTCTGTTAGAATAAAAGAAGTTATGGACTCAAGCTACTGGGAAAGACTGCAATTTTTAAAATTGTAGTGTAGAAAGGAGAAGAGAATGCAACATGATAATAAAAGCATGGAAGCAAATCGAAGGAATTACTGAAAACATCATGGAGCTAAAAATATCAGAAAGAGCAAGCTGAGGTAGATTGATAGTGCCCAAAACTATACCAGGAAAATTAAGGAAGGCACACATGACGTTAATCCACTACGCACCAGCATCAATAATGCAGCGTCTATTTAATGAGCTGCCAGCTCATCTAAGAAACATATCAGGAGTGAGCGTAGATGTGTTTAAGAATAAGCTCGATAAATACCTAAGATGCATCCCAGACTATCCAAGACTGAAAGATGCAGAATACACCGGAAGAGGCATTAACAACTCTGGTGGATATAGGAGGTGCCTCACACTGAAGGACCTGTGGGAACCCAAACATAGAATAAGGTAAGGTAAGGCTCTCTCTCTCTCTCTCTCTCTCTCTCTCTCTCTCTCTCTCTCTCTCTCTCTCTTACGACAACGACAATAAAGGCTTACAGTAATTCCCTTCTCTCCTTCAAAAGTAATTGTCCATTTCCGTTGCTCATCATATTACAAATATAATAATTGTCTTTTTTTCGCCCGACGTTAGGGACTAAAGACTCTTCACTGATTTTGAAATGTTTGCTTCAAATTCTAAAGATGACCCTCGGAAATACTCAACACTATGGCAAAATACTTTTTTCTATTATATATAGTCCAGGGAAAATAGCATTTTTTTCTTACATTTGCATACACACACAAATAAATATATATATATATATATATATATATATATATATATATATATATATATATATATATATGTACATATGTATATATATATATATATATATATATATATATATATATATATACATATGTATATATATATATATATATATATATATATATATATACATATATTATATACATATGTATACATATATATATATATATATATATATATATATATATATATATATATATATATATTTATATATATATATATGTATATAATATATACATATATATATATATATATATATATATATATATATATTTATATATATATGTATATAATATACACACATATATATATATATATATATATATATATATATATATATATATATATATATATATATATATAAATATATATATATATATATATATAATTATAT
>NC_090744.1:64502369-64514869 GCF_036898095.1 Palaemon carinicauda | reverse complement strand
ATGCAACAGTCCAAAAAAGGTATGGTACAATTATTCTCCAGCTGAATATTGAAATTTGTTGATGGTACTAAAGTATTCAATCTAAGAAAAAAGTTATCTAAATTTTCATTTCCTGGCCACACACATATTATGTCGTCAATATAGCAAAACCATTTTACATTATTAGGTATGATGTTATTTAAGATTCTACTTTCAAAAAATTCCATATATAGATTACTCAATACTGGGGATAAAGGGTTTCCCATAGCCATACCAAATGTTTGTGCATAAAATCTCCCATTGAATTCAAATTTACAATCTTTTATACATAGTTTAATAAATTCTATTAAAGTGTTTTTGGAGAATGGTAGATTTAATTGTCTATTACCTAAGGTTTCAGATAAAAATCCCAACATGTCATCAATAGGTACTTTAGTAAATAGTGAGACTACATCAAAACTGACAAGCCTACAGGTACTGTTAATCTGTACTCCATTCAGTTTGTTAATCAAGTCTACATTATTTTTTATATTTGAATATGAAATGGTGCCAACTAAAAGATTGAGGATATTCACAAGGTACTTAGATAATTCATATACTGCTGAACCTACAGAGCTAATTAATGGCCTAGCTGGATAATATGGCTTATGAGTTTTAATAGTTCAATACATATATGGCAATGTTGGTGATATTGTACAAACCTTTTTTTAATCAGATCTTCATTCCCTTTTAGTAACTCTTTCACTTTTTTGTTATAATTACTATTCACAAACTCAATTGGATTTTTTCTTAATTCCATGTATGTGTTTTCATCACTCAAGAGGTTTTCCATTTTTTCTATATAATCATTTTTATTCAAGATTACTAGTGCTCCGGATTTATCGGCTTTTTTCAGTTTAATATTTACATCTTGCTTCAATTCGGCAATTGCTCTCTTGAATCTTTTTGGGCAATTTGGAACCACTGGTTTTTTCATATTGCTGTATATAATACCCTTAATCATATTCACTTCTTCTACCGAGATATCACTGATTTTTTCCAGGTTACACACTCCATGTGTAATTTCTACACTATTCACTACACTTGATGACATCGAAAAATTTCAACCATATCCCAAGGCACACTTCATATTCTTATCTAGAATTTTATCTGACAGATTAACCACACATTTAAGATTAACGTTTGTAGTCCACAGGCTACTTTCTATCAATGCATTGAGTTTCGTGTCATGCTTTTATTTGAGTTTTCTATACACTTTTTCGTTCATTTCTTCATAGCAGAAACCTCGAAGTGGGTCTTTCCAATCCGTTGATATTGAGGCTTCAAAATGTCTCCTTTTTCTGGTTAGGTCTTCAAACGCTCTTCGATTTTCAATTTTCATTGCATTTATATGTTTTTCTAATATACTTCTCTGTGTATATATATATATATATATATATATATATATATATATATATATATATATATATATATATATATATATATATATATATATATATATATACACAAATACATAAACGCATATATATATGTATATATATATATATATATATATATATATATATATATATATATTACACAAATACATACACGCATATATATATGTATATATATATATATATATATATATATATATATATATATATATATATATATATATATATATATATATATATATATATATATATATATATATTACGCAAATGCATACGCACATATATATATATATATATACATATATATATATATATATATATATATATATATATATATATATATATATATATATATATATATATATATATATATATATATATATATATATATATATATATATATATATATATATATATATATATATATATATATATATTACACAAATATATACATGCATATATATATATATATTACACAAATACATACACGCATATATATATATATATATATATATATATATATATATATATATATATATATATATATATATATATATATATATATATATATATATATATATATATATATATATATAGATATATATATATATATATATATATATATATATATATATATATTTTTGGGCTCAAGCCATGTCGTCCTGATGGAAGTTCCTATAGGGTAGCTTCCTAGGGTATATTACAACTACGGCGATATTCCCAGAGAATTTACCTTAAGGTACAAGAATTCTAACTCCTGGAGCGAGTATCCCTCGTGAAAGGGATATCGCGACATATCAGAGGACGTATTCTAGACACGTCACATGGCAATCTACATCCTGGACAGAGATTTCGTCTCGTAGGAGGTGATTGGCGAGATACGAATTCGGGAAAGAAAAAGGGGAGCCGCTCCCAAGGCTTCCCTATCCCCCGATTCGTATGCGTGCCTGGCGCCAATCCTGGCGCCATCTGTATTCCTTTTTGCGTAGCTTAACAACTCGGTGTTTTTTCCTGTTTTTCTCGCAAATCTTGGATTTATTCTACTTTTCATGGCTTTTCCGTCTTCGTCGGCCTCTGATAAGTTGAGTATAGTGTCTTTTATGTATAAATGTAGGCTCTTGGTAAAATTTTGAGTGATTAATAGGATTAATCTTTGATACAAGAGCCGTAGCCTACCAGAGGCGTCTTGGACGCTGTCGCTCGCTAGGTATAAATTAGTTAGTCAGAGCGACATTCCTGGTTGTTTTGCTTTAATAAATTTTAGCTATTTAGCATTACATAGGATTTCCTTTCGTGCTTAGTATTATTTGGCGAAGTATTCGCCATTCTGGCCTACGCTAGGCCATGTAGCCTAGTCGTTTGTTCCTAGTACTTCATGCATGATTATGGTTTTTCCGAGTGTAATTAAAATTTTATTGAAGCTTTAGGCTATATTTTATACATTTTAGACTGTGTGGAATATTTCCAAGATAGTATACGAGTGAGTTTCGGTGAATTAGGTAATCGATTCTCTTGGTGCCTAGGCTAGTTGCTTATGGAGCCTTAGTATACTTTATCATACTCCCCGGTTGCTTTCTTTTCTTCGGAGAAGGTATGCAATCCCTTTCCCTCTGTTTAAGCCTTGGGCTTATCCCTAAGTGGTTTTTTCCGAATTTATTTTCGATAAAACTATACTAGGGTGTTACTGTACCTTCCTGTTCCTGTAGTTATGGTTCAAGAGGGACAGAACAACAGAGTTTTTAGTCTGATTCTGTGTTGTCTGGCTTGGGGCTGAGTCCCCCTCGCTGACCTAACACATACAAAGGGAGCTTAGCTCCCTTAGGTCACTACCGAAGGTTTCTGTGGATATGATTCCTTCTTTTGTGATCTACCAGACTAGTCCTTGTTGCTGTTCTCGGGGGAGGATAAGTTCTTCCCTTGGGAGTAGCAACGCCTTCCTTGCTTTGGTGCTCTGGGAGCTGGCAAGTATTGCTGGCCTTTCCCCTTAGATCTCCCTTAGGCTAAGATAAGTTTCTTGGCTGCGGGTGATCTGTCACTAAAGCAAGGTTGGCAGGACCCTCTTGTCCCTTCCCCCTCTTTCTTCGTAATGGCCGAGCCATTACTGTACTGTACGTCGTTCTACATCTGGACCTAGTATAGGTTAGGATGTGGAATTGACTCAGCCCCTTGCCGGCCGGCAGAGCTGCTGGCCGGCAGGGGTCTTACTGTACTGTACGTCGTTCTACATCTGGACCTAGTATAGGTTAGGATGTGGAATTGACTCAGCCCCTTGCCGGCCGGCAGAGCTGCTGGCCGGCAAGGGTCTTATGTTTTCGAGTGCTGCCCGGACCTCTCTTGGTCCCTCATCCATGCCTGCCGACAGAGCCAGACGGCATTGGTCAGGAAGCCTGAATTAGTTTCTCCCCTTCCTTATATGCACTCTTTCGGTTGCCGGGCTTGGAGGTTGTGTACACTCTTATCCTGGCATCCATTCTTTTTTTCTTCTAGTGCTGTACCTGACCCGGCTGCCGGCCTATGAGGCCGGCAGCCGGGCAGGTGTAGTCCTCTGGTTCTTTTGCTGCCGGCTGGCATCGGTCTTGTACCTTTGCCGGCCGGCTTATGTCAGCCCTTGTCTGCCGGTCACCAAGAGTGTGGCCGGCAGCTGGGTACTACCTTGTGTAGTTGCTGGCCGGCAGCCATTGCCGGCCAACATTGGCTGTTACCGGCCGGCAGTTGCTGCCGACCGGCACAGGCATTTGAACCAGAGTGCTGCCGCCCTATAGCTGTTAAGTAGTATACTTTAAAGCTAGTTGTGGTGTGTGCCGGCCGGCAAAGGCAGGCCGGCACACATCCCCCTATACTGTACTAGTATTCTTCAGTATAACATATACAGTAAGAAGAAAACTATGGTAAGGGTTTTGGTACAGCACTGTGTCTTCTAACACTATTGTGTTTTCTTGCACATCCCTTTGCTGTTGCCCTCTGATAGGAAGCTGAGTTCTTTCCTGTCTATTATCCAGGATTTTAACCCTGGATAGGTACGCTCCTCGGACACCCCTTTAAGGGTATACTCGGACGCGAACGACCCCGACGCCAAAAAAAATTCTTGAAAAATCAGTTTTTGCAGTAACCTCCTTTTTTCTTTTGACAAAAAAAACTTCAATGAATTCTTAAAACAACTGTAAAGATAAATACTACTCATCTGCAGAAAAACTATTTATTATAAATATTTTAAAAAATTAAGTAGAAAAAAAAGACCTGACATAAAAATTCATAAAAAAAAAGTTTATACATATATACACAAATCCTTTTAGGAATTGATTCTTGAATGTTTAGGACACATCTTGATGTATTTTGGATGAAGTCAGACCCATGGAGGTGAAGATCTGAAATGAGAAAAAAAGGGTAACTTTTTTTGGCCAAAAAAATTTGTCCAAATTTCATGAATTTTTTTGGGTACCCAAATGAAATAGGAAGTGGCTAATTTTTTTAGGGAATAAACATATGTTATACTAAAATAGAAATATGTAAAAAAATCTTCATTATTTTGTAAATTACATTTATATCAGGGGCCATATCTAAAGGTAATTCTTTGAGTACTTAGAAATTTCGTAAAAAAATACATATATATAATATATAATATGATATTTATGCAGGTAAAAATATACCAAAATATCACAAATTCTATAGGGAACAAGAATATATATAGATAGGGCAGCTTACGCTTCGGATATGTCCACAAAATGGCCGCCAACCACACTGACTCAGACTCCCTAATCTGCCACTTGAAATGTAGGAAGGGTATGTCAATTTCAAGGTGTTATTTACTAATCTAATTATTATTGGATATGCATAAAAATTGTATGGTGGGTTGCTGGATAATTGTCGATTATTTTACGACTATAAAATTAAAATTCTGACCCAAAAAAAATTTTTTTGAAGGGAAATAAAATCGAAAAAAAAAATGTAAAACAATATAATATTTTAGCTAAAAAAATTTGATGATATTCAATCAAAAAAAAAGTAAACAAAATTTTCCGACAAATAAACATCTAGAGGAATCATTACTCTGTGATAGTTCCTTAGTACGTAGTAATTTTGAAAGAATTGGGAAAAAACGAAAAAATGGCAATCACCGGAAAATCGAACACATACCTATATATACGCCATATCTGGCTAAAAAAAAGATAGGCATGGGTAGCCAGATCATCTAGAAACACTTTCCAACACTATAAAAATATAAGTTTTGCGACACTACTTGCCAATTCCTTACGGTAACATGACTAAGCGAAAAAATGCAAAACAAATAAAAAGGGGCACTCGCGGAAAATGGCTAACATTCTAATATACGGCATTTCAGAAAAAAAAAAATTCAGCCACGTGCTAGGTAAACCATCAAGGCACATTTTCCGACAAATAAACATCTAAATGAATCAATACTCTGTGATAGTTCCTTAGTACGTAGTAATTTTGAAAGAAATGGGAAAAAACGAAAAAATGGCAATCACAGGAAAATCGAACACATACCTATATATACGCCAAATCTGGCTAAAAAAAAAAAAAAAAGATAGGCATGGGTAGCCAGATCATCTAGAAACACTTTCCAACACTATAAAATTATAAGTTTTGCGACACTACTTGCCAATTCCTTACGGTAACATGACTAAGCAAAAAAATGCAAAACAAATAAAAAGGGGCACTCGTGGAAAAATGGCCATTCTAATATACGGCATTTCAGAAAAAAAATTTCAGCCACGTGCTAGGTAAACCATCAAGGCACATTTTCCGACAAATAAACATATAAATGAATCATTACTCTGTGATAGTTCCTTAGTACGTAGTAATTTTGAAAGAAATGGGAAAAAACGAAAAAAGGGCAATCACAGGAAAATCGAACACATACTTATATATACGCCATATCTGGCTAAAAAAAAAAAATAGGCATGGGTAGCCAGATCATCTAGAAACACTTTCCAACACTATAAAAATATAAGTTTTGCGACACTACTTGCCAATTCCTTACGGTAACATGACTAAGCAAAAAAATGCAAAACAAATAAAAAGGGGCACTCGCGGAAAAATGCCCAACATTCTAATAAACGGCATCTCAGATAAAAAAAAAGACATGCACGTGTTAGCCCAACCATCAAGGCACACTTTCTAACACATAAACATGAAAAAAAAATCAATAGTATACGGCAATTCCTTACTACGTAGTAAATTTTTACAAATATTGAAAAAAAAAACAGAAATTGGCAACCGCAGTTAAATACCCAATATACCAATAACTACGTCGTATCTGACAAAAACAAAATCACGCATGGGTAGCCAGATCATCTAGACACACTTTCCAACACTAAAAAAGCAAAAGTTTTACGACACTATTTCGCAATATCTTACGGAAAAATGACTTGGCAAAAAAATGAAAAAAAATGAAAAAGGGGTACTCGCGGTAAAATGCCCGACATTCTAATATACGGCATCTCAGATAAAAAAAAAGACATGCACGTGTTAGCCCAACCATCAAGGCACACTTTCTAACACATAAACATGAAAAAAAAATGAATAATATACGGCAATTCCTTACTACGTAGTAATTTTTACAAATATTGAAAAAAAACAGAAATTGGTAACCGCAGTTAAATACCCAATATACCAATAACTACGTCGTATCTGACAAAAACAAAGTCATGCATGGGTAGCCAGATCATCTAGACACACTTTCCAACACTAAACAAGCAAAAGTTTTACGACACTATTTGGCAATATCTTACGGAAAAATGACTTGGCAAAAAAATGAAAAAAATGAAAAAGGGGCACTCGCGGTAAAATGGTCCTCGTGGTGATGAACGACATTTTAACTAAAAAAAAAATCATGCACATGGTAGCCAAACAATCCACCAAGACTTTCCACAACTGATAACCTATACAAGTTGCACCATTCTA
Organism: Palaemon carinicauda; assembly: GCF_036898095.1. Classification (NCBI taxonomy): domain Eukaryota; kingdom Metazoa; phylum Arthropoda; class Malacostraca; order Decapoda; family Palaemonidae; genus Palaemon; species Palaemon carinicauda. Next base: position 64,507,529 of record NC_090744.1, on the reverse strand, counting down.
CGACAATTTCATAATACGTAATAACTTTGATAATTATTCAAACTACCTTAGAAGGGTAAACTCGGTCGCGCTCGACCCTGATGCGTCTCAGAAATCGGGGGAAGAGTACAGCTACAGCAATGCACATCTGGACACTACTAGAGCGTGTAGGGGAGACACCTCCTGCAGGTCGATCACCCACAAATTCAGTCACGGGGGTGAGTCACGTGAGAAAAACCTGTTTTTTTTTTACGCTCGGGGTCCCGAACGACCCATCGTACCTATCCAGGGTTAAAATCATTGCTTAGGTGTGAGCTCCACCTGTTTCCTCTGGAAACCTTGCATTGGTTACTCTAGAAGAGATAAACCATTTTGATTTTATTATCTGGAAGGCTGCAACAACGGGTTGTGAGGGAAACACAAGTGTGTGTCTTTCCTTTATGAATTGTTATGCTATACTATGCATATCCAGTGATACATAGTTCACTTGATACTCATGGAAATTTCTTCTCTTTATAGGAGGACCCTCCGAAGTGCGGAAATGTTTTCTGCAACGTCCGCAGCAAGAACCTCTGCAGACATGAGTGTTGTAGGAGACACGCAGCATGCGCTGTCTCCAAGGATGATCTCCAGTATTGGGACCCTCAGGTATGTACTGTATGCACTAACCTGATTACTGAGGCTTTTGATTCCCCTAGAACGGCGGAATCAAGGGATATAGCAAGGGAGAAGCTTCGTACTTGGGTAAGGGGCTTCAAGAAGAACACCTCTGGCCCTTATCTTCCAAGTGAGAAGATGAGGGCGTATCTTTTTCCCCAGGCATCAGCTGATGCTGTGATTCCCCAGCCTCAAGAGGAGATCCCTCAAGATCAAGTCCAGGTGGACGTGGAAGTCGCAGTCGCGATGCAAGACATCCAGTTAGATGACAGGATGTCTGACCTGGACGAACTTTTGGAACAAGACCTCCTGGCAGAAGGTCAGGATGAAGTTCAAACCCCGGATGTCGTAGAGGATGAGGTCGACGAGGTGTCGGCTACTCCGGTTCAGATTCCGGAGCCTATCCCCTCAACATCGGCCGGTCTCCCAGTAGAACTGGGACAGGCCCTCTCTTCGATTGTTGGAATGATCCAACAAAAGCAGAAGGAGAATCAGGAGAAGGCGGCTGCTATGGAACTGCGTATGCAGTCCCTGGCAGAATCACGTGGGCCCCGGAAAAGGCTCAATGTGAAAGACCTTCCCTTATGCTCAGATGCTAACCCATGGAGGTATGCTGAGCACATGCCAATGACGACTGGAAAGATCGTCATCTCGGATAAGCTGGGTTCAGTTCCCCTAGAGGAGGTGGAATTCTGGCCCAGCAAGGCATCATATCCGGACTGCTATGTCCGGCTGAGAAAAGAACCAGCTTCAAGGGAGGAGACAGAGCCGAAGGAAGTCATAATTATGGACCACGCTAAGGCTCAAGCCCTACTTTCATCCTCGATGAAAGAGAGTGGCTTCTCTAACTCGAAGGTAGCTGCATTGAGCAAGAAGCTCCCTTCTTTTGTGTCCTCTCCTGCTAGAGCCTTCCCCTTTCTACAGAAAGGGTTTGCGGCTGTCCTAAAGGCAGTCGAGGCCGGCAAGCCTTGCCCCTCCCTGGAGGAGTGTAAACCCTTGTCGCTGGCCCTGCCTATGGACCACAAAGACTGGAAGGATGTCCATCTGACATTCTCAGTGGGAAAGTTGGAGGCTGATATTGCCGGACGGCAATTCGGCGAGGACCTCCCCAAGCTGTCCGACTCTCTTTTACGAGGAGAGTTCGAGACAAAAGAAAGACTGGCTGCCTCAATGTCTCATCAGACTACTCTTGAGACGATGGCAAGTGACCCCAAGGTCCATGAAATGTTCATGGTAGTGGCTAAGTCTCATCTAGCCACAGTGACGAAGGACCTTTATAGCTTCGTCAAGGCAAGGAGAGCTTGCAGGGAGTTCGTGTTCACCGGGGCTACGGTGAGACACGAGCCAAGGAAGTTAATCTCCTCCAACATTTGGGGAAAAGACCTTTTCCCTACCGATGTGGTCAAAGAAGTTGTTGATAAGGCCGCCGTGGAGAATAGAAACCTTCTCCAGAAGTGGGGCCTGGCTATCAAAAGAAAGTCTTCCCCGGATGAGGGTCCTCAACCAAAGAGGAAGAATATGAGGACTAGGCTACCGTCTCGGCCAGCCAAGCCTTTTAGACAGCAACAGCAACTGCAATTGCCCTTGCCTCCAGTGCCCCAGATGGTGGCACAAACCCCGACTACTTTTCAGTGGGTACCCCAGGCTGTGCCAGGTCAGTCAACCACATTCACCCCAACGTTCGAAGGACAGTCTTCTTCCTTTCGTGCAAAACCTAGAGGAGCAGCCAGAGGCTCGTCTAGGCGCCCCTCAAGGGGAAGGGGATTCAGAGGTGGTCGTGGTCAGGGAGGCAAGACCTCAGGACGACAGTCCAAGTGAAACGATACCAGTAGGAGGGAGACTGATGAAATTTTGGGATCGCTGGACCTTCGATCCCTGGGCCCAAAGCCTACTCAAGAATGGACTGGGCTGGAGCTGGTACAGCACTCCACCCCCGTGCCTTCGGTTTTTCCAACACTCCACCCCCGTTTTGGAGGAGTACGTTCAAGAACTGTTGGAGAAAAAGGTGATCCGAAAGGTGAAGTCCATCAAATTCCAAGGGAGGCTGTTTTGTGTTCCCAAGAAAGACTCAGAAAAGCTCAGAGTCATTCTGGACTTGTCGCCATTCAACAAGTTCATAGTGAATTGCAAATTCAAGATGCTAACACTGCAACACATAAGGACCTTACTGCCCAAGAGGGCATACTCAGTCTCTATAGACTTGTCAGACGCCTATTGGCACATTCCAATCAGCCGTCGACTCTCCCCCTACCTAGGGTTCAGGCTACAACGGAGACTATACGCCTTCAGAGCCATGCCATTCGGGCTAAACATAGCCCCAAGGATTTTCACGAAGCTTGCGAGCGCAGCTCTCAAACAATTACGCCTAAAGGGAATTCAGGTAGTAGCCTACCTGGACGACTGGTTGGTGTGGGCAGCATCCGAGACAGAATGCTTGCAAGCTTCCAGTCAGGTGATCCAGTTCCTAGAGTACCTAGGCTTCAAGATCAACAAGAAAAAGTCTCGACTTTCTCCATCCCAAAAGTTCCAGTGGCTGGGAATCCACTGGGACCTTTTGTCACACAGTTTCTCCATCCCGACGAAAAAAAGGAAGGAGATAGCGGGCTCTGTCAAGAGACTTCTAGATTCCGAAAGGATATCAAGACGCGAACAGGAGAGGGTACTAGGCTCTCTCCAGTTTGCTTCAGTGACAGACCCAGTGCTAAGAGCACAGCTAAAGGATGCAACCGGAGTTTGGAGAAGGTATGCATCAAACGCGCGAAGAGATCTGAGAAGACCAGTGCCGCCTCGGCTACGTACTCTTCTCAGACCTTGGTCCCAAGCCAGACATCTAAAGAAGTCGGTTCTTCTTCAGCCACCTCCCCCGTCAATGACGATTCACTCAGACGCCTCAAAGGAGGGATGGGGAGGTCACTCTCATCGGAAAAAAGTCCAGGGGACTTGGTCCAAGCTATTCAGGACCTTTCATATAAACTTTCTAGAAGCTATGGCAGTGCTCCTTACCTTAAAGAAAGTCTCCCCGCGTCACTCGATCCACATAAGATTGGTGATGGACAGCGAGGTGGTTGTGGGATGCTTGAATCGACAAGGGTCGAGGTCACCACCTCTCAACCAGGTGATGTTAGCCATTTTCCGATTTGCGGAAAAGAAGAAGTGGTACCTGTCGGCAGTTCACCTTCAAGGAGTCCGCAATGTGACAGCGGACGCTCTATCCAGGTTCACACCGATAGTCGGAATGGTCCTTAGACGCAGGATCATTCTCCTTCATTCTGAATCAAGTCCCAGAACTGCAGATAGACCTCTTTGCGACGAAAGACAACAAGAAGTTGCCCCTGTACGTGTCCCCGTACGAGGACCCCTTAGCGGAAGCAGTGGACGCGATGTCCCTCGACTGGAACAGATGGTCCAGGATTTATCTGTTCCCTCCTCACAACCTTCTGTTGAGGGTCCTCAACAAACTGAGATCCTTCAAGGGGGTAGCGGCAATAGTGGCCCACAAGTGGCCGAACAGTATGTGGTTCCCCTTGGCGTTGGAACTACAGATGAAGTTTGTGTCGCTACCACATCCAGTTCTGACCCAGCGAGTCCAGAAGTCGACTGTCTGCGCTTCATTACAGAAAACCCGGACCCTGCAGCTCATGATTTTCTCGCCCTTGCGGTGAGAAAGCGTTTCGGGATTTCGAAAGCCAGCATAGACTTCCTAGAGGAATATAAGTGCAAATCGACTAGAAGGCAATATGAGTCATCTTGGAGAAAATGGGTGGCCTTTGTAAAGGCAAAGAATCCGCAGGAGATCTCAACAGACTTCTGCTTATCTTTCTTCATCCACCTCCATGGCCAAGGGTTGGCAGCTAAAACGATTTCAGTGTGTAAATCTGCTTTGATGAGACCCATTTTATTTGCCTTCCAGATCGACCTAGGTAACGAGATCTTTAATAAAGTTCCGAAAGCCTGCGCTAGGCTCAGACCTTCAGCACCTCCAAAGCCCATCTCATGGTCTTTAGACAAAGTTCTTCATTTCGCCTCCCTGTTGAGCAATGAAGAATGTGCGTTAAAGGATTTGACGCAAAAAGTTATTTTCCTATTTGCACTCGCGTCCGGGGCCAGGGTTAGTGAGATCGTAGCCCTCTCGAGAGAGGCAGGTCGTGTTCAGTTCCTGGATGGGGGGGATCTGAACCTGTTTCCGGATCCTACGTTTCTCGCCAAGAATGAGTTACCCACCAACAGGTGGGGTCCCTGGAGAATCTGCCCTCTGAAAGAAGATACATCTCTATGTCCAGTAGAATGCCTAAAGGTCTATCTTCGTAGAACTTCAGACTTCAAGGGTGGTCAACTATTCAGGGGAGAAACATCAGGCTCAAATTTATCTCTAAATCAACTCAGAGCGAAAATCACATATTTTATTCGCAGAGCGGATCCTGACAGTACACCCGCAGGTCACGATCCGAGGAAAGTTGCCTCATCCCTAAATTTCTTTAATTGTATGGATTTTGAACATCTCCGTTCATACACGGGCTGGAAGTC
>NC_090744.1:64489869-64497369 GCF_036898095.1 Palaemon carinicauda | reverse complement strand
TATATATATATATATATATATATATATATATATGTATATATATATATATATATATATATATGTATATATATATATATATATATATATATATATGTATATATATACATATATATATATATATATGTATATATATATATATATACATATATATATATGTATATATATATGTATATATGTATATATGTATATATACATATATATATATATATATATATATATATATATATATATATATATATATATATATATATATATATATAATGTGTGTGTGCACGCGCGCGTGTGTGTTTGTATATATATATATTTATATATATATATATATATATATATATATATATATATATATATATATATATATATAAATATATATATATATATATATATATATATATATATATATATATATATATATATATATATATATTCGTTTTTTGTTAATGTTAATTTGGTTTGAGTTCTTTTTTTTCAATGGTTCAGTTTCAAGGATGTTACTTTAAAGATATTTTTGCGGAAAATTCATTAACACATATTTAACTATATTTTGAGTGCTGGATTTTGAGTGGTGATTTGTTTTAGTACGAAATATAGTTTCAAGGGAATGTTTAGTTTTTTTTTTAACCCTTTGTTAAAGAGTCTGGTTCAGATAACGTAAGGGGAAACTTTGTTTTGTTAGGACAATTGTCATTAGGTGTGATTTAGGGTGTAGGGCTTGTTTTTTAAACATCCCTCCGCATTATTTCGGCGCCTGACCAGGGACAGCAGAGGTGGGATTGAACCACACTCTTTTACAAAGGTTATATTTAGGATTTTGATTAAAGTTGATGACAATAGAAGGCCAATTGAAGGCTTTGGAGGAGGAATTGCGGCATTATAAAGAACGGAAGCAGAAGTTGATAGTTGAGAAAGAGTGGTTGCTAGTAACGAACAAGAGGTTAAACTATGAGAACGAGGCGATGCAGAAGGAGCTTAGGGAGTTAAAGGGACCAGTAGAAAGAGTGGAAGAAGGGTTAGAGATTAGGATACAAGAGAATGAGAGGCGAATGGATGAGCGGTTTGGGGTGATGACAGGTCAAATAATGAATATGATCAAAAGAGTTCATAGGTGAAGGCGCAGTCAGAGGAGTGGCCTCTGGTATGGTTAAAGGGTTGTTGGTGAAGGAGAATGTTAAGGTAAGTGATAATGGGAAAGGAAGTGATAGTGATAGTAATAGTGATAGTAAAGTTAAAGGGACTAGGTATAGTAAGGATGAACAGAAAGGTGACAGAAAGAGAAGAAAGAGTGTCAGGATGAAAGCGAGGATGATCGTGAATGGGTGAAAGTGGTGAGTAAGAAAAGGGCTAGTAAGAGTATAATCAAGGATAGGTGTATGAGTGTAGAAATAGATTCTTTATATTCTAGCGAGGAAGAAGGAAACAAGAAGCAAGGTAGCAGTGATGATAGCAGTGGGAATGAATGTGATATGTGTAAGACTGTGTTTATGAGAGAGGTACTTCGGTGTGAAAGGTTCAATGAGCATAGTAGTAGGGATGTATAAGAGTTTTTCAAGGAGTATGAGGGGTATTGTCAGGATAAGTATGGTGATAGTAAGAGAGTTTGGGCTTGGGAGTTAGGAGAATATTTGACTTGGTATTTGTTGTCGATATATGGTGTGATAATGTAGAAATAGTTGATTGGAGAATGGTAATTGCATTCATGGGAGAATAGTCGAATTGACTAGTTAGTTCGTTTTTGCTTTTTGTTCTTATTTTTGGTGTTCGTTTATGGACAGAAAGTAAACTGAATGATTGTCATTTTTTAATGTTAAATGTAAATGTTTAACTTTCCCCTTTTTGTATTCTAATTGAATTAATTAATTTAATGTTAAATGTATTCTTTATAGGGAAACAGTTTTGTTTTCCCGTCTTTATTTTTCAACGGTTGTTCGAGAGTTTCGGGCAAAGGAAAGAAAACGGGAGTTGATCACAAGTTTTGAGTCTGACTTGGAGTTAGTCTTTGCTGTATTACACTACCGGCCGGAAAATTAGAACGAGTGTTCTTTCAGCCTTATAGAAGTGAACTAAAAAAGTTCGAAGAAACCCAAGACATCCGTTAGTGGAATTTTGTGCAGGTAAGTTGAAAAATAAAGACTTGCCTAATTATTGATTTGAGTTAGATAATTCTAACATATTCAAACTTTTTTAATCATTTTTGTTTTTTATCCCGTAAGACTTCAGTTTGCTTTTCGTCTTGTTGTTTTGTTTTTTGGCTATGACTCTTGTTGTTGGGCATAGCTGGGTAAGGAGGTATGTCGGAATTACGCCTTGAAGAATGTGATGGGTTTAGTTACATTTGCAAGAGGGCGCAACCTTCGTAAGTATGAAGGTTGAAGTTGAGCGGTATTTTGCTTGCCCTAAGAGGTCTAGGCCTAATCGTATCTTTGTGTTCTTAGGCAGCAATGATTTAGACGCTATCCAAAGTACTGCGGAGGTATGGCAAGTAGAGCGTGGTTGTGAGGCCTTTGCTGAATTGCTAAAAAAGTTGTCTCGATGCTAAACTAATTTTTGCTCAAATAGAGGATAGGTTTTATTTTCACCACTGTGAAAGTTTTGACGCGTTGTGGCAGGATTTTATTGCAAAATCAAATAAATTAAATAAGCGGTTGAATAAATGAAGGGCAAGGATAATTTGTTCATCATGAAAGGGTTAAATGGATTTTCCGACCCACGCCTTTATGCCAGGGATGGAGTAGATCTCAATTATGATTACAATGTGAAGTTGGCTCGGAGAATTGCTGACTTTTAGTATGAGCAAAGTCCTAAAATCAAGTTAGTTTAGTTGTTCTAGTGTCAAGTATGTACTTTATTGTCCTCTCTGGGCTCATCTGGTTTTTGTAATGTCAGGATTTTTTGTATACTGCTGTTATTCCCTATAAGGAAAGGAGTAGTATCGGTCTTATTTTATACTTGTATTAATTTAAGCTTAGGTTAAGTTAGTAGCCTTTTCATTTATATAACCTGTTGATTAGCCTAGTTTTGCTGTTAGCATAATATGCTGTATTTTTTCATTAGGAAGTAACTGATGATAACTTGCTTTGCATTGACTTGATTACGTTAATTCTAAATTTTTCCTTGGGTAATTTAGTATTGGTTAAAAGCATTGTTCAAGATGGATGAGGCTGAAATGAAAAGGTTAATCAAAAAGAGGGCTTATGATAAGGGTTTGATAACTCTTGATATTAGGAAGATTGTCTCTTTAAAGGACGATCAAATTAGTGGTCATTTGTTACAAGAATTCATTCATAAAATTGATGCTAATTTAGTAATAGTTGAGAATTTTGATGCAAGCATTTGTGAAATTGCTGCTGGAGATGAACTAGATAGTATTATGCAAGCAGCAAAAGATTATCATTATGATATACAGAAAACTCTGTCTGAATTTAGAGTAAAATTTGATAATTTGTTTGGAGGTAAGAATACTCCTCAAAATAGTTCTAGTAAAATTGTAAAGTTTCCTCTCCCTCCTATTCAAATTCAGATGTTTGAAAACAATGCAGCTAATCCATTTGCCTATTTTAACTTTAAGAAGGCTTTCAATAATGCTCTGGCTGGTATGCCTAACCTAACTAATGTTCAAAAGTTTATTTATTTAAAGGGTTATTTGTTGGGTGAAGCATTAGGTGTAGTAAAAAACATTACAGCAAATGATGAGGGTTTTGATTTGGCTTTTAAGCAATTAGATCTTAATTTTCTGGATGAAGACAACATAATTGATCAAGTAATAGGTGAAGTTTTGAACACTTCCGAAGTAAAATCTCTTTGTGAAGTAGAATCTTTGGTTAGATTTTTTAATAATAAATTTATTCACTTGAAGGGATTTGGTATAGATCTGTTTGAAGTCGATTCGGCTGCTCTATTGATATTTAGCAAAATTATAAATAGGAAACTTCCTAGAAATTATTTTATCGACCTCTCTAGAACTACAGGATCTTCTTATTCTAATTTTAACCAGTTGTTAGATAATTATCAGAGTATTATTGCACGCCTTAGTTTAGCTCATAATGAAAATTCTGGTGCAAAACCTAAAGTTAAATATGAAGGTAAAGACCATAATTTCCAACAATAAAAGTATAATAATAAATCTACTGCAAGTAATGACTCTAATAAAGTTCAATATACCAGTAAACTTTGATCTTCTGGTAGATGTAAATTTTGTGAAGAAACAGGTCATAACTCTTTTAAATGTACTAGGTTTGATACTGTGCATGCTAGGAAGAATAGAGCTGAAGAACTAATTTTATGCATTAAATGTTTGAGTGATAGGCATGGGGCCTCAGAATGTCCGGGAAATAAATCATTGTTACCTTATAAATGATTTCTTGCAATAAATGTGAAAATCATGGAGCAATGTGCCCTTATGCTATTAAGGATCTTGGTAGAAAAGTATTAAGTTGTCAATCAGGGTCTGAAATATCTGTTCCCTCTATTACCCTGAAAGCTGGTAAGAGTAGGAAATTTTTTAAATGTTGTTTTCTATTAGACACTGGAACCCAGTTTATTGTTATTAATAAACAAATTGTTGTTCGTGAATTAGGAGATTATTTTGGTGCTCCTTTGTCTAGGTTAGTTTCTTCTTTTGAGTTGCCAGTTAGTGATGGATTTCATTCGGTAGCTGATTTAACAATGATTTGTGGGAAAAAGTCTAGTTATCTTTTTTTTTTTTTTTTGCATTGGAAAATTTGAATCTTTTCCTCCTAATTCCTATGTGGAATCTGCTGGTTACTCTGTATGTAATAATTACCCAGGGAGGAATTCTGAAGTTATAAATATATTAGGTATCCTGGGGAATGATATCCTTCAGGAATTTAGTCAGTTAGATTCAGACTCTGTAGAGTTGTTTAATATTAAGGTTAGAGTAATTAAGTTGGCCAATGGGGTTATACTACTTGGTACAGTTGTCAATTTTGTTCATCCTTCACAAAGGAAGCTTTTTTATGAGAGAATTGATTCGTATGAACCTTGTAAACCAGTAAGAGAGGTAGAGTCTTGTCCTATAATTCATAGTAATAAAATCTTGGAAAATATACCAAGAGGTAATGGTAAAGTTGAATCTGTTAGGTTTATTCCTAATAAGGAATTTAAATATGTACCTAAATGTAACAGAGAATCTAGAGTTTTTTTTTTTTATAATTCTTCCCTTAATTAGGAGATTAAACAGACTTCTAAGCCTGATAAGAATAGACTTCTAAAATTTGTTCCTCCTAAGCACTTGGTAAACAGAAGCTATTAGTAAATTTTACAGTTAATCCAGTAGGCTATAAGTTCGATCTATTGAATGATATCTTTCCTGATTCTTGTGTCGAGTATGGACTCGACAATTTCTACAACTTAGAATCGATTGCGATTAAAGATGAAAATTCCCTTCCTTATGAAGACTAACAAGTAGCTGGATTTGCTAAATCAATTTCTTTTCATGAAGGACATTGTCACGTTCAGTTACCATGGAAAAAAGATTTAATGGAAAAAGTCCCTACAAATTTTAAGATTGCTTTGGCAGTTGCTAAGCAGAGTTACTCAAAGTTAAAAGATCAGAATATATCCTCTAAATATGAGGAAGTTTTTGATAGACAAGAGGAGCTTGGCATTATTGAGCCTGTTAAAAATAGAGCCGCAGGTCAAGTATTCATTCCCCATCGTCCTGTCATAAGAAATGATGGAAATGCCACCACTAAAATCCGTCCTGTATTTAATCGTAGTTTAAAGGTGGGAAAAGTTCCTACATTGCCGTTTTCCCTGGTATTGATTTGATGAACAACTTGTTGTCTTTGGTTTTTTATTTCAGGAATAATGATTATGTAGTTGTAGCTGATATAGTGAAGGCTTTTCTCTACGTTAGGTTATCTTTAGAGGCACATCGAAATAGATTTTGTTTCTTTAGAAAGATAAATGGGAAGTTTGTTGCTTATAGGTATAATACCATAATTTTTGGATTTGTAAGTTCTCCCTTTATATTGAATTATATTATTCAATATCATTTGTCAAGCTATAGAGGAAATGAAGTAGCTTCTCTGATTAAAAACAAATTTTATATGGATAATTTAGTGCTCTCTTCTAATCAGGGAGCCAAGATGCCATTTATTATCAATTCTATTAAGAAAATTATGAATTTATTGGGGTTTCCTTTACGGGAGTAGGGTTCTAATATTCCTGCTTTGTTATCTACTCTTGATGAAGATGAAAAGGTAGCTTCTTCTGAAATGAAGATTTTAGGATATATTTATGACTCTAACCAAGATACCTTACAATTAAAGGTTAAGCAATTGAACAAGGGTGCTTCCTCAAAGCGTCAGATTTGGTCAGCTTTGTCTTCTGTCTTTGATCCTATTGGTATATTTGCACCTATAATGCTGCAGGGCAAGCTTATTATTCGTAAGTTGTGCCAGCAAGTTTCGAACTGGGATGAAACAGCTAGTGCTGAAATTTCTAATCTATGGAGTAAATTTTGTAGTTCTTACAGTGAAGTTAGTCAAGCTTCATTTTCCAGACAAACTTATGAAACTGATGCTCTTGTCAAGCTGTTTTTGTTTGCTGATGCTTCTAAGGAAGCTTATGGTTGTGCTGTGTATGCTGTGCAAGATTATCATAGTTCCCTGATATATGCTAAGAATAAGGTTAGCCCTATTAAGGAGAAAATTCTCCCTACTTTAAAACTTTTGGCTGCTCAATTAGCTTTGAAGTGTTTTGATACTATTTTTGAAAGTAATCTATTAAATTGTGCTAAAATTGAAAGCATAACTCTTTTTATAGATAGCCAAGTAGATCTTAGTTGGATTCTTACTAATAGGGCTCCTAAGAGAAACACATTTGTGAATAATAGGTTGAAGGAAATTTGTAATCTGTTAGATAGGATTTCTGAGAGATTTTGTAGAGTTTCATTAGCTTTTATTCCTTCTTCTAGCAATCAGGCTGATTTACTTACTAAACATTGTACTTGTAAGCACTTTCTTGAAAATTTCAGTCTTTGGATCAAAGGGGCTTCTAGGTTGAATTCTCCTGACGAGTGGCCTAAGGGTGTTTAGGTTGCATTCCTGATAATGTGAAGGGTGACTTGATTTCTCCTGTAATGTTTCCTAAAAAGGAACCTCATGTAAATATTAGTAATTTTTCTAGTTTTTCTAGACTTATAAGTGTAGTTTCTAAGGTATTTACTGTTGTATATAAGCTTAGAAAAATTCAAGCTGATCCTGTTGAGGCAGCTTCTAATTACCTTCTAAGGTTGATGCAAGAGGAAGCTTTTCCTCTTGAGTTATCTTATCTAAAGAGTAGAGATTCTTCAGTTGAAGTTCCACCTTTAGTTAGGCTGTTCAACTTGTTTCTTGATGATAATGGTATAAGGCGAACCATAGGTCGGATTGACAAAAATATTACTTTAAAATTTGATATTGTCAATCCTATTCTTGTGGATAAGAAGCATCATTTGACTCGGTTGGTGATTTATTATGCACATATGCATATGGGTTTGCA
>NC_090744.1:64477369-64484869 GCF_036898095.1 Palaemon carinicauda | reverse complement strand
TCACCCTTTGCATATTAATTTTATGAAAGATATTCGAAGGGAAATATTGAAAAAAATGGAACAAAAAGAAATTTCATTCTGCCCCGTTGTGACGATATTAAAAAAGGAAATCGGATTCAATTTCACGCAGATCGTTAAAGAATTATATTCCCTTTCTTGATTTAATAGAAAATTGGAAAAGAGAGAGAGAGAGAGAGAGAGAGAGAGAGAGAGAGAGAGAGAGAGAGAGAGAGAGAGAGAGAGAGAGAGAGAGAGAGAAGTTTCACCCGTGACATCACTTTACTTGAGAACACTAATCATTTGATTTTTTTTAGCAATTAAAATTACCCAAGAATAGGAAAATATCTTTAATGAAATCCATTATGTCATGGTGATGGCAAAAATTTAATTTTCATTTTTAAAACTCTTCGATTTCCTGCAGTTCCTTAGAACATTTAAAGAAACTGCGTCATTACTCATCTTCTAAAAAAGTGAACTTACCTGAATTTCATCGTATGGCAGTAGTAACAGTAAAACATTTAAGACAAAACTTATATTTCTTAATCAACATTCAAATAGCTATAGCAGATTTACCATATTCTTTATATAATGTCCAATATATATGGAAGCAAAAAGAAAAAAATACTTCAGGAGTAAGAACATATTCTCTCCTTATTGCTATAACTAAAGACGAGAGTTTTGCTGTGATTATAATATTTCTAAGTTTTTGTACATAACGTAAGTATTTAGTTGTTTGTCCACATATATAGGCATGGGAAGCTCTTCATCATTTGATTGTGTATTTTCAATGCATTTAGGAAACTCAGAGGTGCAAGATAATTGTAAGTTTAGTTTTAAAATTAATTTTGTGAAAGGAATGTCTGTGCTATCGTAGCTTGTATCCTACCTATTCTTCTTTTTTCTTACCATGTGTAATTTGTATGCTACGCAAGATTTGTTTGGAGAAAATTTACTGGGCAATTGATTAATAATAGTATAACTATCCTCCTTTTATCCTTACTTTATTCTCTGAGATGTATGATGAATCCATGAAAAATTACACAAAATATTGATATCCTATGCTCTTGGCATATCTTCAATTCGTTTGTTGACTTTCTAGGAATTGTACGTATTCGCTCCTATTCGTTCGTGTAACCTGGGAAGGGGATCCGGGGGCCTTGCCCTTGTCTTTATATGTGACCTGGGAACTATTATGTGAAGTTTGGTGGGGTGTGTTTAGTTTTGTATCCCAAAATTAATATAACTTAGGTCGGGAACACATTTTCTATAGAAAACAAGTTTTTTCTATAGTAAATACTCTATAATATATTTTTCACCTTTTCCAACTAAAGACATGTTGTTTAAAAACATACACACATAAACACACACATATAAATATTTAAATATATATATATATATATATATATATATATATATATATATATATATATATATATATATATATATATATTTATATATATATATATATATATATATATATATATATATATATATATATATATATACGTATATGTGTGTATATATATATATATATATATATATATATATATATATATATATATATATATATAAATATATATATATATATTATATATATATTTCTCACCTTTTTCACACTAAATCCTTAGCAGGATGCTTTCTACATTCTAAATATTTTGATAGGATACAAGCAACAATAGCACCGAAAAATTTAATATACTATTATGTATTTCAACCGCCTGGACCAAAGGTTTATTACTAATCTCTTTTAAAACCAATTGACCAACCTACTTTTTGGTGAAAAAATTCATGACCAAACATAGACTTTAAATGGACTAATATCTTGAATTTTAGGACATGGCCAAGCCTATCCAGTGAAGATTTACGAATTCATTCGGGTACTTATCCCTCCTAACACCCACCCATCTGTCCTTATTGTTTAAACCTCACTTCACCGCCTGTGTTTTCATTCATTCCCTACTCATCGCTCTCTATTTTGTTTTTCAGTTTTTGTAAATTCCAATATGTATTTTTTTTTTGGTCTTCAATTTTATTTAGGTTTTATTTATATTTTATATCACACTATTTTTTCTCTCTCTCTCTCTCTCTCTCTCTCTCTCTCTCTCTCTCCTCTCTCTCTCTCCTCTCTCTCTCTCTCTCCTCTCTCTCTCTCTCCTCTCTCTCTCTCTGAACAATATATAATAAATAATGAATACTATGAACTTGATAAAGGGATTCGATAACAAATATACACACATGATAGGTGGAGAAATTATAACAAAACCTGGCCATGCATTTATCCCATTTCCTTTTATTATGGATAAACAGATCATCCTCTTCATCGCTGTCCATGGTGACGAAGACGAGGTCCACTTCTCCGTGTATATTGTCTGATGACTAGTTCTGTTCCTCGAACGATTTGGATCTTTTTGGTTGAGATCAGCTTTGCCTCCTGGAATATCGCTAGCAAATTTTCCGGAGTGAATCTCTGTAACGTTAAACGCACATGTCGCCTATATAGCCGGGGACCTGTTTGATGGTGTTCACCTCAGGAATTGGAAGTGGCAGTCGGATTATCTCATGACCCCATGACCAGGTAATTTTGTTAACCTTGTTGAGGTTCTGAATGTTTCGTCTAGAAGATCAACAGCAGCGCAAGGCACTAAGGTTGCCTGTGCCCATGGCTTGAGAGATTGATAAATTCATGGAGTATTGGTGAAGGAGTAGGAATAAATTGGTAGTTCGCCTGTTTACATGGCAGAAATTAAATGAATTCCATTATTGTAAATAAAAAGAACAAAGAAAATCTTTATGAAAAAATATTTAGTCTTCAGAAAGAAAGATAGAAAGGAGACGAGAAGTAGAAATACAAGGAAATAAAAAAAGAAGAAAATTAACAACAAAATTGAGGAAGAAAAAGACAGAAAATGAGAGAGAGAGAGGAGAGAGAGAGAGAGAGGAGAGAGAGAGAGAGAGAGAGAGAGAGAGAGAGGAGAGAGAGAAAAGTAGAAGGAGGAAATTAGGAGGAAGGGGAGAAGAGAAGGAGTGTGGAGAAGACAAGGTAGTTTGTGATGACGTCTCTACCTCACCTATTCCAATTCCTTCACTAGTGCGACCGCTGTCGGCTATGATGCAATGAAAGTAAGGAGTAAACGCCGTAATGAAATATATTTTCCAATGCACTATAGCATCAAAAGTTAGAGAGAGGTGTGAAATGGCAAGTGTTAATATATCATGCTGGTGTGATTGTTTATTACGAAGATAATAGCAATAAATCTTGATCAACAACGAATAATCTTCACATCTAAGGAGTCCCGTATTACTGCTAGAGTAATAAAGACTTTATGTTGCTTGAACAAAACGTCCGTATAGTTCAACATGTGACAGCTTATGAGAACCCCATTTTTTGATAAAGGAATACTGTAAAAAGTGTAGATGAGAAGACGTCCGAATTTCCTTTGAGCTCTGCACCTGAACCTCTCCCATTTGCATGAGAATAACCTGGATACTATCCAATTGTTATCGTCCCTTGTTGGTTTACGTAGCTCCCAAACTCATCTAAATTGGAGTTTTATATCTAAAATGATCATAATAGCTGTTATAACCATTCCTTTCATGAGGGTCAGTGTGATGTAATCATAAGCGAAGCTTAGTTGATCTTGCACGAAACTTATATCATATCGAAAGTTTAGCAGGAGTTGACCAAGCAGTTCCAGTAACCATAAAAAAAACAGATTGACATCAAGAGAAAAATTGCCAAGTAAGTATTTTATTTTTTAATTTTAATTTTTGCCTATTCACAGGAAATTGTGAGTTAAGGGATGAGCATACTGACGCCTGAAAGACATGATGATCTACAGAGTCCATGTTTATAACTATTTTCTATAGTGTAATTTATTTTGCAGAGATCTTGAGAGTGTGGCGCATCAGTCGTACTCACAAAATGACTAACATTAGGTTTTTACTTCCAGAGAAAAAGAAATAATCTAATTAAAATTAAGATGTAATATCGCAATTTCTTTTAATTCTGTTTTAACTAACATATACATAGGTAAGTTAATATTTTTTTTTTTTTTTGTGACTGTGATTAAAACATTATGTAGGGAATTGCATAGACTTATCAATTTTTGCCTATGGTATTCTTTTACTTTCTTATTTTTTTTAAAAATAATATATAATTAAATTTTACGCCAATAGAGCTTATAACTAATATTTACTGAATATTAGCATATAAAATGTCAATAGGAGCTAGCCACACCTTAACTATTTTGTGCACAGTACATTGTATGGCATAAAAAGACTTGTTTATCAATTTGAATTTGAGTGGTGGGAATTTTGTCACCCTCACTTATCATGTGACCGGTTTCTTAACTATTTTATTATGAATTTTCACTTTTATGTATATCCAGCAAACACGAGGCAAGAGAGTGGGAAAAAACGAAGGCAATTGCTGAAATTACATAAGTAGCCAGTGATGTTGCACGAAAATATTACATGCGAACGCGTACCATGCCCGACCCTCGGAGGGGGCCACAACACTAGTATCATCCCATTTCTATCATAAAAGTGTCCTATCGTAACGCCAGCATCATTGAATAAAGTGACTAGTGTTTATTTGTTCCTTTGTTTTAACTGTAAAATATATCTGTAAACTATATCTCTCTCACACCAAAATAATGAATAATGCTTAAATAACTCTCATGGATGAAAGAACTATAATGTCCATTCGCTTATTCTGGCTCAATGCATTTGCTAAACATTCAAGATATCTTGGCCCTAAGTGAAACACGTTTTAAGGGGATTTGTAAGGAAACTTTAGACTAAGGAAATATATATGTATATATATATATATATATATATATATATATATATACATATATATATATATGTATATGTATATATATATGTATATGTATATATATATATATATATATATATATATATATATATATATATATATATACATATATATATATATATATATATATATATATATTTACTCAGGAAGATCAGATGGAGCTGGAAGAGAATGGGTAGGAATGATGATGACACCAAAATCAGAAAAAGGTATTAACCGAGTGGAGAGCTGTAAATAGTAGATTGTTACTAGCAAAGTTTAAATCAAAGTAGTGCAATATGAGTATTATAGTTTGCTATGCCCTAACAAATGATTCCCCTGAAGAAAGGAAAGTTGAATACTATGAAGAACTGCATGGGATAATAGATGAGTTCCCTAAAAGAGATATGAAAATTGTGATTGGTGACTTCAATACGAAAGTTGGAAGAAATAATCAAGGGATAGTGAATGTGATGGGTTTCGAGGGTCTTGGCGAAGTTGCAAATGAAAATGGAGCATGTTTCTTAAGTTTCTGTTCAGCAAACAATCTTGTCATTAGAGGTAGTCTGCTCCAACATAAGAACATCCCCAAGTATACACAAACTTCACCATGTATCTATTATAAAAATCAGATAAATCACATTACCATTAAAAAATAGAAAAAGAGGACTCAGAGAAATGTAAGAAGCTATAGACGGGCAGATATTGGTAGTGATCCCCACCTTATTGCTACACTGAGATTAAAACTGAAAGCATCCAACAGAAAGATAGATAGAATACCTAGGTTTAATACAACTATGTTTCCATAGGAAGAGCACAGAGAAACATTTGCAATTGAATGTATGAATTAATTTGTAGTCTTAGAATCTTTAAGAGACGATGAACAGTCATTTAATGAAGAATGGTGTGATACTAAGAACATATATCAGTCAGTTGGTAGTGAAGTTTTGGGACAAACAGTTACAAGGAGAAAGCCATTGATATCGAAAGATACTTGGGATACTATAAAAAGGGGACAGCGACAGAAATTGATTGTTGAAAGTTTTCGAGGAAGTAATGATAATTACAAGGTAGAGCATACTAAGTATTCCAGTATTGACAGCGAGGTTAAAAGAAAAGCCAGTAATGACTGGATAGAGTATTTAGACAGTAAAGCAGATGAGGCTGACAAAGCTATGAATTCAGGAAGTGGCTTTGGTGTACGAATTGCTCATAGAATTATTAATGAAATCTCAACTGGGGCAAAGAAGAAGCATATACCCATAAAGAGAGATGGGTGTGTTATAGCAACGGCAGATGAAGAAAGATAGGATGGAACACTTTAGGTTGGTCATGAATAGGACATATGAAGGGAATAATTTGATTAATATACCTGAAGCTGATGACTACCTTGATGTGCCCATGAATGTATTTAGTGTGTTTGAAGTCGAAGCTATCCTAAAAAAAACTAAAGAGAAGGAAAGCTCCTGAGTACGATGAAATAACTGCCGATATGATATTGGCCAAAAAGGAAGTAACTCCCAGACTACTTACAAAATTATTTTATAGAATGTGGCATGAAGAGGCGAAGCCTGATGAATGGGAGTTACAAGTGTTGGTGAAAATAGCTAAAAAGGGAGACCTGACTGATTGCAAAAATTACAGAGGCATAACACTTATATCAGTTGTTAAGAAAATATATATTATACTTATTCTTGAGAGACTGGAGAGAACGATTGATGGAAAGCTGAGAGATGAACAAGGTAGAAGTTGCACTGATCAGATTTTCATTCTGAGACATGTTGTACAGCAATGCATAGAATATAGATATACCTTTTTGATCGTATTTGTGGACTCTGTAAAAGCCTTTGATAGAGTGCACCAGCCAATTTTGTGGAGAATCCTGCGTTATTATTGAAATCCTTTTAAATATGTAAATATGATTAGTTTTGTTCATGACCATAGCAAGTGCAAATTTAATGTTAATGGAGTCATATTGAATGAATTTCCAGTGAACAGCGGAGTACTCCACGGGAATGTGTTTTCACTTATGTTTTTCATCCTCCCCATGGACTTTGTAATGTGTAGAATAGTCAGAGATGGTGAAAAAGGATTGGACTGGGTTGGTGATAGGAATTTAGCAGACCTAGAGTATGATGATGATGCTCTCCTCCTTAGAATAACACGACACGATTTGCAATGCTTGCTTACCAGAATTCCTAAAATTTCACACGAAGTTGGGCTGAAGATATATAGAAGAAAGACAGAGGTGATGAGAATGGAGTATGCAATGGAAAATAAAGTTTCATTAGAAGGAGAAAAAATTAATGAGGTAGAATCATTTAAATATCTAGGAACAATGATCGCCAATACAGGGTCTTTAGAATTAGAGTTTAGTGAAAGATTGAAAGTAAAAATCTGATAACGGCTAGATTAAATAAAATTTGGAAATCAAATCGCCTAAAATTTCATATAAAAATCAGACTATATATCAGTATAGTGAGATCGGTTATTCAACAGACATGAGTCATGGTATGAACATGAAACAATCTGCAATAGATTTAGTAGATTTTGGAAAAAAAAAAAAAAAACTCAGAAGGATATAGGGAGTTAAACTGGGATGAAACAGCTAGTGCTGAAATTTCTAATCTATGGAGTAAATTTTGTAGTTCTTACAGTGAAGTTAGTCAAGCTTCATTTTCCAG
>NC_090744.1:64467369-64469869 GCF_036898095.1 Palaemon carinicauda | reverse complement strand
ACCAAAGGTTTATTACTAATCTCTTTTAAAACCAATTGACCAACCTACTTTTTGGTGAAAAAAATCATGACCAAACATAGACTTTAAATGGACTAATATCTTGAATTTTAGGACATGGCCAAGCCTATCCAGTGAAGATTTACGAATTCATTCGGGTACTTATCCCTCCTAACACCCACCCATCTGTCCTTATTGTTTAAACCTCACTTCACCGCCTGTGTTTTCAATCATTCCCTACTCATCGCTCTCTATTTTGTTTTTCAGTTTTTGTAAATTCCAATATGTATTTTTTTTTTGGTCTTCAATTTTATTTAGGTTTTATTTATATTTTATATCACACTATTTCTCTCTCTCTCTCTCTCTCTCTCTCTCTCTCTCTCTCTCTCTCTCTCTCTCTCTCTCTCTGAACAATATATAATAAATAATGAATACTATGAACTTGATAAAGGGATTCGATAACAAATATACACACATGATAGGTGGAGAAATTATAACAAAACCTGGCCATGCATTTATCCCATTTCCTTTTATTATGGATAAACAGATCATCCTCTTCATCGCTGTCCATGGTGACGAAGACGAGGTCCACTTCTCCGTGTATATTGTCTGATGACTAGTTCTGTTCCTCGAACGATTTGGATCTTTTTGGTTGAGATCAGCTTTGCCTCCTGGAATATCGCTAGCAAATTTTCCGGAGTGAATCTCTGTAACGTTAAACGCACATGTCGCCTATATAGCCGGGGACCTGTTTGATGGTGTTCACCTCAGGAATTGGAAGTGGCAGTCGGATTATCTCATGACCCCATGACCAGGTAATTTTGTTAACCTTGTTGAGGTTCTGAATGTTTCGCCTAGAAGATCAACAGCAGCGCAAGGCACTAAGGTTGCCTGTGCCCATGGCTTGAGAGATTGATAAATTCATGGAGTATTGGTGAAGGAGTAGGAATAAATTGGTAGTTCGCCTGTTTACATGGCAGAAATTAAATGAATTCCATTATTGTAAATAAAAAGAACAAAGAAAATCTTTATGAAAAAATATTTAGTCTTCAGAAAGAAAGATAGAAAGGAGACGAGAAGTAGAAATACAAGGAAATAAAAAAAGAAGAAAATTAACAACAAAATTGAGGAAGAAAAAGACAGAAAATGAGAGAGAGAGAGAGAGAGAGAGAGAGAGAGAGGAGAGAGAGAGAGAGAGAGAGAGAGAGAGAGAGAGAGAGAGAGAGAAAAGTAGAAGGAGGAAATTAGGAGGAAGGGGAGAAGAGAAGGAGTGTGGAGAAGACAAGGTAGTTTGTGATGACGTCTCTACCTCACCTATTCCAATTCCTTCACTAGTGCGACCGCTGTCGGCTATGATGCAATGAAAGTAAGGAGTAAACGCCGTAATGAAATATATTTTCCAATGCACTATAGCATCAAAAGTTAGAGAGAGGTGTGAAATGGCAAGTGTTAATATATCATGCTGGTGTGATTGTTTATTACGAAGATAATAGCAATAAATCTTGATCAACAACGAATAATCTTCACATCTAAGGAGTCCCGTATTACTGCTAGAGTAATAAAGACTTTATGTTGCTTGAACAAAACGTCCGTATAGTTCAACATGTGACAGCTTATGAGAACCCCATTTTTTGATAAAGGAATACTGTAAAAAGTGTAGATGAGAAGACGTCCGAATTTCCTTTGAGCTCTGCACCTGAACCTCTCCCATTTGCATGAGAATAACCTGGATACTATCCAATTGTTATCGTCCCTTGTTGGTTTACGTAGCTCCCAAACTCATCTAAATTGGAGTTTTATATCTAAAATGATCATAATAGCTGTTATAACCATTCCTTTCATGAGGTCAGTGTGATGTAATCATAAGCGAAGCTTAGTTGATCTTGCACGAAACTTATATCATATCGAAAGTTTAGCAGGAGTTGACCAAGCAGTTCCAGTAACCATAAAAAAAAACAGATGACATCAAGAGAAAAATTGCCAAGTAAGTATTTTATTTTTTAATTTTAATTTTTGCCTATTCACAGGAAATTGTGAGTTAAGGGATGAGCATACTGACGCCTGAAAGACATGATGATCTACAGAGTCCATGTTTATAACTATTTTCTATAGTGTAATTTATTTTGCAGAGATCTTGAGAGTGTGGCGCATCAGTCGTACTCACAAAATGACTAACATTAGGTTTTTACTTCCAGAGAAAAAGAAATAATCTAATTAAAATTAAGATGTAATATCGCAATTTCTTTTAATTCTGTTTTAACTAACATATACATAGGTAAGTTAATATTTTTTTTTTTTTTTGTGACTCTGATTAAAACATTATGTAGGGAATTGCATAGACTTATCAATTTTTGCCTATGGTATTCTTTTACTTTCTTATTTTTTTAAAAATAATATATAATTAAATTTTACGCCAATAGAGCTTATAACTAATATTTACTGAATATTAGCATATAAAATGTCAATAGGAGCTAGCCACACCTTAACTATTTTGTGCACAGTA
>NC_090744.1:64449869-64457369 GCF_036898095.1 Palaemon carinicauda | reverse complement strand
TTTTGCTATGAAACCCGGATGGGAAAGTCATTTTGATAATGTGGTGGCCTTTGATAAACATTTCTCTAAAAATAATTTTGAAAAAGAAGAAATTTGTCTGAAAGGAATCTTATTAAATGCATTAGAAACTTAATACCAGTCAAAATTATCTTCCCAGAAGGTTTCATAAAGCCGTTTTTTCATTACACAAAACCGATATTATCATCACAAAATCGGATAAAGACGGCAAAATAGTTTTTCTCGATAAAAAGACGTATGTCAACAAAGTTCAATAGCTCTTAAACGATGAAAATACGTATGAAAATCTAACAAAAGACCCCAGTAGCTCTATTGCTCCGGATTTTTCAAATCCGTAAGAAAAATCGGTAACAATAAAAAAGACATCAAGGTCTTAAAAAAGTTCTAATTTATGAACCCTTCATTGCCATATTATTACGTGCTCCCAAAAAGACAGAATTCCCTTGCGCCCAATTGTCTCATGCAAAGGGTCATTTATATATAGTATATCAAAATGATTAGCAGACTTGCTGTCTCCCTTTCTAGGGAGTTTTTCTTCCGCTCATATCAAGCATACAGAAAACTTTATCCAGAAATTCAATGGATGAAATATCCCGAAAAACAATGTAAAACTCTTGAGTCTTGACGTAGAATCCCTATTTACAAAGGTCCAGATCAATGATGTACTAGGTTTCTTGAGGGAAAAATCAATACCCTATGAAGATCACTTCCCCCTCGGTATTAAAAAAACAACTAAGTTAATTAAAACAGGTCTGTCAAATAAAGTATTCTTTTTCAATGGAAATTTTTACAAACAAAAATCTGTTTGCAATATGGGCAGCCCGTTATCCCCAATTTTAGCCAATCTCTACATGGAATACTTTGAAACGGAAACTTTAACAACAATTAAAACTACAAACATGGTTTGGCAACGCTATGTTGATGACATTTTCACATATTGGGATGATAGCTGGGGAGATTTTAATATATTTTTCATTAATCTAAATCCCCTAGTCCCTAGCATAAAATTTAAAACTGAATGGGAAGAAGATGGAATATTTGCTTTTTTGGACATACTCATTATAAAGGAATCGTCAGGGTACAATTTCACTGTGTAGAGAAAACCAACTTTCTCTATTTCCTACATTCATTTATTTAGTTATCACGAGATTTTTGCAAAATTTGGAGTAGCTTGTAATTTATATCTCAGAGGTTTGAGAATCTGTTCCGAAGTCTACATAAATAAAGGATTTGAAATCATTCGTAAACAACTCGCCAAGCTATTCTACCCGACGTACGTCATAGAAAAGGCCACCGACAAAGCCAACACGATATATTATAAAGATCATGATATTACCATGATATTACCACGGTCCAATTTTGGGGGGTAGCCGACAGCAACAAATAACACAAAAACAAAAAAGGGGACATTCTACTCTTTACGTTCCTCACAGCCTAACAAGGGACTCAATCGAGTTCAGCTGGTACTGCTAGGGTGCCACAGCCCACCCTCCCCCGTTATCTACCACTGATGAAGCTTCATAATGCTGAATCCCCTACTGCTGTTACCTCCGCGGTCATCTAAGTGGAAGGCCAAGGTTTGGGTGGATGGATGGAGTGAAGGAAGCTCTGGGTGATAGGAGGATAGATGTGAGAGAGGCAAGAGAGCGTGCTAGATATAGAAATGAATGGCGAGCGATTGTGACATAGTTCAGGTAGGACCCGCTGCTTCCTCCGATACCTTAGATGACCGCGGAGGTAGCAGCAGTAGAGGGATTCAGCATTATGAAGCTTCATCAGTGGTGGATAACGGGGGAGGGTGGGCTGTGGCACCCTAACAGTAGCAACTGAACTCGGTTGAGTCCCTTGTTAGGCTGGGAGGAACGTAGAGAGTAGAGGTCCCCTTTTTTGTTTTAGTTTCATTTGTTGATGTCGGCTAACCCCCAACATTTGGGGGAAGTGCCTTGGTATATATATATATACAATATATATATATATATATATATATATATATATATATATATATATATATATATATATATATATATATATATATATATATATATATATATATATATATATATATATATATATTTATATATATATATATATATATATATATATATATATATATATATATATATATATATATATTCTCTCTCTCTCTCTCTCTCTCTCTCTCTCTCTCTCTCTCTATATATATATATATATATATATATATATATATATATATATATATATATATATATATATATATATATATATATATATATATATATATACATATACATTTAGACTTTCAGGTATAGGAAATAATGAATTAAACGTCATAGGCATAACTCATATTCAGTTCAGAGTCGGTAATCGCACGTTTGCCGATACATTTGTTGTTGTAAAAAACATTAATATGTATCCAGCTGTAATTATAGGATACCCATCTATGGGAAATCAAAACATTATCTTAGCTCCTGCCAAGCACGGCGTGTATATCAAAGGGAAATTCTATAAGTTTTCTAATACCTTAAAATCAGTTTTGGATAAAAAGGAGACGACAAATGTATCCGTAACGTACGTTGAAGAACCAATAACTTGTCTCACTAATAAAGAAATAATATACGCGACCCAGCAGAATTCTCGTTCACCCCGTAATATCATCTTGCACGCAATCTATCGAACCAAACATACCTTCGAATTTAATAGTGCAAATAAAGAAAACACTACCGGGATCTGAAATATTAATCCTTTCCGATACTTTGAAAACTAACGGATTGTCTGTCACACAAGCTATTTATACAGTAGGCTCACATCAGCAATGTAATATCGAAGTCTGTAATCATTTAAATAACACTTTAGTAATTCACAAAAATCAACATATCTTGGATGTAGAAGTTTATAAACATCGTATTCTTACCGTTGCTGAAATCAATCACTCTCAATCAGTTGCGGATGAATCCCTTTTGCGATCTATTAAAAATAAAATCAGTAAGGACATTCAAGACGAAGAAATTCAGCAGAAAATTTTTGAACTTTTAACTAAATATCAAGATTTCTTTTCCACTACGGATGGATCCTTAGGAAAAACAGATGTGATCGACCATCAAATAAGATTAAAGGACAAGCAGAAAATTATATATGTACCCTCGTACAGACTCCCTATGAAATTCCAGAATGAAAATAAATGATGAAGTAGGTAAAATGTTAGAGGAAGGAGTCATTAGAAAATCAAACAGCCCTTATAATTTTCCTTTAATAGTTGTACCGAAAAAAGATCGAACATGGCGTATCTGCGTCGACTTTCGTCGTTTAAACGAGGAAACGATCCCTGATCGATTCCCAGTGCCATGTACTGACGATATTTTGTCTTTGTTAGGTCAGAATAAATATTTTACCAGTTTGGACTTACTTAAAGGCTTTCACCAGATATCATTAGAAGAAGATAGTATCCCATACACAGCCTTCAGCACAGCCAGGGGACATTATGAATTTTTACGGATGCCTTTTGGTTTACGTTGTGCTCCTATAACATTTACAAGAATGATTAACATAGTGTTTGGAGACTTGTTAGGGGATATATTGCATGCCTATATGGATGATCTTGTAATCTTTTCCAACACCTTAGAAGAACATATACGTAAGTTAGAACTAGTACTACAGAGATTAAGACAACATAACTTAAGGGTAAAGATTAGTAAGTGTGAATTTTTCAAAACAGAATTAATATATTTGGGTTTCATGGTGTCAAGCCAAGGTCTTAAAATAGTCCATGATAAGGTGTCGGCTATACGTAATTTTCCCATACCTACTAATGTCAAGGGAATACAGCAATTTCTGGGTTGTAGTGGATATTACAGGCGTTTTATACGCAACTATTCAATAATAGCCGCTCCTTTAACTGATCTTACGAAGAAGGGCGTAGATTTCATATGGTCTGAGCAACATCAACAGGCGTTTAATATTTTGAAAGATGAACTGTGTAGTTCTCCTATCTTAAAATTTCCTGACTTCGGTAAGGAATTCTTCATTGCAACAGACGCCTCAGACTTAGGAGTGGGAGGGGTATTGCTTCAGCAATATGATAAACAGTTTTTCCCGATAGCTTTCTATTCTCGAAAATTGAGAACTTCCGAAAGTAAGTATGCAGTAATAGACAAGGAAGGACTAGCTATTGTTAATTCGCTAGTGCATTTTAAGTTCATAATTTACGGTTATCCCGTTAAGGTTCTTACTGACCATAAACCACTAACAGAGTTCTTTTAAAGGCTTCAATCACAGCCCTAAACGAACTCGGTGGCATTTGATCATTCAAGATTTTGGCGCAAGAATCGGGTATTTACCTGGGAAAGCAAATATCATTGCGGATGCATTATCACGCAACCCCGTGTCATCTTGTACGGAGCCTTTAGCTGAATTAATAGATATATCAACATCCATGCCTATTGTAAAAAACAATATCTGAACAAGAAGATTTAGGCTGGAGCGCTGAATTGTTACAGACTGAGCAAAGAAAAGATCAGAAAATAGAAACAATTATAAATGCTTTGAAAGGCAATCATAAAGAAAAGGAATATATAAAGTATAAGCAGCAGAATTATATAATCAAAGATAATATTCTGTGTAGGACTGTGACAAGGAAAACCCGCAATATACCACATGTAACTAACGACCAGGTAGTAGTACCAATCTCACTTATTTCCACTGTCCTGAATTGGTTGCATTCAAATCCAATACATGGACACCCTGGGTTCTCATTAATGTCACAGAAAGCCAAATCATTGTTTTATTGGCATACAATGCTAACAGATATAAAAAGACACATAGCTAATTGTCGCACATGTCAGGAAAACAAAGGGCATACGAAAACACCTGTCAGCCTAGGAGCTTATCCTGTGCCCAATCAACCCTTTGAAAGAATACATTTAGATTGTTAACAGGATTTTACGAGTCAGACAGAGGAAATAAGCACCTCTTAGTAATTATAGATTCTTTAACTCGATATACAGAACTAATAGCGCTTAAAACTAAAACTGCGATTGAATGCGCTAGGAAGTTTTACGAGTGTTACATTTGTAAACATGGAATTCCACACATGATAATCTCAGGACTCGGGTGGGTGAATTTAATAATCACTTTCTTACCTCATTGTGTGAATTCCTCAACATAAAGAAAATAAATACCATGATATATCACCCAGAGTCGAATGGGCTAGTGGAAAGAGCAAATAGGAAGATATTAAATATATTGAGGGTAACACTAGGGGGATCAGACCCCAACTGGGATATTGCAATACCGGCGGCACTGAGTACTGTGAATCATTCATATCATATATCAATTAAAATGTCACCGCATGAAGCATTGTATGGTACCCCAGTTAGAACACCTTTCCATGTATTAACGCCTACAACTAATCTATCAAATCCTTTAAAAGAATGTATAAATGCAAGTATAAGTCGATATGATATCCTTCGAAAGAATTTAGAAGAATCACAAATCATAATGAAAAGGAATCATGATAAAATAGCGAAACCAACTAAAACATATACCGTGGGTGATAACATCTATATTCAAATCAATGTCAGAAAAGGGCTCAATTATAAACTAACACCTAAGTTTGAAGGCCCATTTAACATTTCGGAAACATTAACGGCCAATAGGTTTAGAGTTCAAAACGTATCCCAACCCACGGATGAGAGAATAGTACCATTGGCTCACATAAGAAATTAAAAAGAAAAGAGAGGAAAAGAAGTGAAGGAAAATTTTATTTTGTTTTATGTGATTAAAAGTTTTCTTTTTAATACAGGAGTAATTACATATATTTTTTCTCGTTACAGGTTTCCAAGATGAATTTTTGTTGTTGGGGAGTGATATTGTTCGCTCAGACATTTTTCTCGTATGGGATGAGCTCTAAGACTAAAAAATATATATTTTAAATATGGCAATATAGTTGAAAGACAAGAAGACATTTTTTATTACATCAACCAACGTAATTGTAGAAGTGAATATGCAAGCAATTTTTTCTTCAAGAGAATTATGTCATTAGCTTAAGAACCGCCATTTCAAGGTTTTCTGCATCATTGGATGAGTTGCATAGAAGACATTTTCATTTGACTACAAAGAGTTTGCTTGGATCAACATTAAAAGTTGCAGAGATGCTATCTGATGACTTGAAAAATAAGACTGGCGAGACAGGATCTTTGGCTTATGACCTTTTGATGTGGACTGTAGGACACGAACATAAAGAAAGACGGAATCCGTTTATTTATGCTGCATTAAGCATCTTTGGGTCTGTTGCTAGTTTAGGTTTAGGAATTTCCAATCGTCTTAAAATTAGTAATCAAAATGAGAAAATTGAGTTCTTGACTCATAAAGATGAATTGATTATGTCAGAACTAAGGAATCAGTTTGCTTCAATCAATAAAATTATGGATTTATTAAATGAACATTCAGATAATATCGTTCAAATTATGGAAGTACAGGATTTGTTGGCAACATTAACGTATTATGATTCAAAGATAGATCACATACATAACAGAATTACACATTTCATTGAGAAATCCAAGGATTATGTAGAAGCTATCACGTTAGCAACTAAAGGTGTATTGTCGCCCCATTTGTTGCCTATAAGTTACTTAAAATTAATTCTGAAGAACGGAAGGGATAAACTAGGCTATGTTCCTTTGTTAGACGAACATAGGTTAGAATTTTATTACAGCCTAATTACAGTAAACTCAGATAATAACAAGATTAGGATTAAAATTCCCTTTGATTCTTCTGATGCCTGGCAATCTTACAGGATATCACCATTTCCGACTTTCATGACGAATCACTCAAATCCAGTAATATCCAGTTTGGACAGGACACGTATTGATTTCCCCAGACAAGGAAAACATATACGGTCATTAAAGACTTAAATCAATTAACTCACTGTTCAGACGCAATGGATAGAAAAATATGTACAGCTGACTCATTTGAATTCCATAAAAACTTAATGGATTCATGCGAGTTAGGTATAGTGCTAGACGGTGCTCTCTCCCATACAAGTGAAAACTGTCTGGATAAGCTTTATCCCTTTGACAATAATGAGTTCAATTGCAGACTGAATAATGGCTCGTAGATACGATACGACAAGGACGGCTTCAATGTATCATGCCCTGACGGATCCACGTCTTTCACCCATATCTTCGTCGCAGCAGATGATTGTGTCGGGACTTCCCCGAATTCCATGGTGACTGGTCTACGGACAATCATCAGAGAACGAGCCTACTTCGCGAACTTCACATGGACCTCTACAATGCCAGCACTTCCTCTCCCGTAACAACGGACAAGTTGCCAAGCGGTTGATGAAAATAACCGAAATGGACCACCTGTCACGACTTATAAGGAAATTCTTCACCCCATACTTCTAGCTGGTTTGTGTATCACGGTGGTGATATTTATCGGCCGTGAACATCCCTTGTTTGGCGTAGGTTACGGCACAGCAAGCAGCTAAAAAGGAATGAGTTGCCT
>NC_090744.1:64410744-64428244 GCF_036898095.1 Palaemon carinicauda | reverse complement strand
GAATTCCAAAGATATAAGCTTTGGCACTCCTAGCTACCTTATTGCATGCTGCAATGATGACGGCAGTAAGTATTAATTTACACATTGTCGCCTTAGGTAAGAGGTGGCCTCCTTTGTGGCTCTGGACAAAGTGGTCTCCCACTTTGTTTTGAAGAGCTATGTTACTGGAGTAAGCCTTTTGTGAGGGTAAGCCTTTACCAGCTTTGGAAGAGTGCATACCAGTCTCACCTTTCTTACCACATGATTCCAACCACTTGACTAATGTCCAGTTTACTTTTCCTGAGAGTAAACCGGATACAGATGCGGCCGGCCACCAGTTTTTCTAGAAGATGCCCAGGAGTACTGAACACCTTCTCAAGTCTGAGTCGTAGATCAGGTAATGGTTGTCAATGTTGATGTCTCTATAGTGTTTTATGGGAAAGACGGTAGGGCATTTTGCAGGTACTTTTGTCTTTCCTTGCTGGCGAAGAACACATGCCGACACATTTATGGAAGACCTTTATGCTTTTTTCAGGTCTGTCAAGCCTGTAGTGAGCATGTACTTGACACAGCTACCATCCACCACGAGCTGAAACGTTTCTCACCTCTAACATCTGGGGAAAGGACCTGTTTTCTTAGAGGAAAGTTATGGATAAGGCGGTCGCAAAGCTTAGAGCCTTTTTCCGGATTTGGAGGATCTCATTGAAAAAGTAATTCACTTCTGTAAAGGCCACAACCAAGAGGTCTCAAAAACTGAATTATCATGGTAAGTCGTTTGTTCTTTCTCATGCCGCTATCCCTTAGAATGTCTACGCTGTTCCCTTATAAGTGGTGTCACAGTCCCCGGCCTTCCACCCTATGTAAGAGTAAGGGTTGTCTTCTGCGGCCGTCTTGACAGTGGAGGCAGGTCCAGAGATCGTGGACCTTGAAACGGCAGTGGAGGTAGCATTTCATGTCTTTAACACAAAATAATGAAGGCCTCCAGTAGGGGGACGGTTAGCCTTGTTCAAATATTTTGGGTTCTTCAGTCCTAGGACACAGAAAGTCATTTCCAACGGTTTTGCTTGGAAGTAGTAACAATGGACACCGCAGTTCAGGAGACTCTTCCAGGAACATCTTGTCTTAAACAGTATGTATAAGATCTCTTGAAGAGGGAAGTTATCTGCTGCGTTAGATCAATGAGATTTTAAGATCCTCTATTTTGTGTGTCAAACAGTTTTGCGCTTAGCTCGAAATATTCTTGTCTTTTCTGGTCTAAGCATGTTCGTTCATTGGGGCAGGTTCTGGAATTTGGCTATTTCGTAGATATGGACCTTTCCACCCTTAGAGGCTTTCATTGTCTCGATGGATTTTCTTGACGTCTTTGTATTGTCAGTTAGGTCGACACTTATCCCCCTATCTTGTTGCAGCCTGTGGAGAAGGGTATACATAATAGGAGCTCTGCCATTCGGGCTCAGCATAGCTCTGAGGGTTTTCACTTAGTTTACTGACTGAGTCGTACAACAACTGAAGTAGGCAGGTTATTAAGTGGAGGCGTACCTGGTTGACTGGCTAATGTGAGTTCCCCTGGCACAGAGTGCTCGGAAGCAGCCAATTGACTTTTTTGTTCCTCTAGTCCCTTGGACTTCAGACCAACCTCAAGAAATTAGAACTGACTCCAGCTCAGGACTTCCTGGGGTTGGAGATTTGTTGTAACTTTATGTCTCACTCCCGTTCTATTCCTCCCTCAATGGGAGGAAATAGAGATGTCAGTCAAGTCCCTGATTTAGTCGGGGATGATCACCTTGTGACGCTCAGAGGAGGTTTGAGGATCTTTAAGATTCACAAATTTTGTCCTCAATGTACGACTCAAGATGTAAACAAAGTTTGGGGAAGGAGAGCCTCCAATGCTCTTCCCAATTATCAGAAGACCCTGGTTTTACTGTGGAAGCAACTTAGACTCGGGTCCACTGCCATAAGTCTTTCACAAACGTTACTGTTGCGTTTTCCTCCTCTGGTAGTGACACTTTGGTCAGATGCCTCGTTGGGAGGTTGGGTGGGTCATAACACACCCAAGAAAGTGCAAAGCTGTTGGTCTCAGAAATGTTAACAATACTAAATCAATATTGTTTAGTCTATGGCAGTCTTTTTGTCCCTCATGAACCCATACCTGAAGGAGGACATTCATATCCACTTAAACTTCGTTAACAGAGTAATAGTCTATTGATTCAACAGACAAGAATCAAGGTCTCCCCATTTGAAACACGTAATGATAATCTGCTTTACGCTGGATCACAAGAAAGGTGGGCATTGGTCAACGTTTCTCCTTCAATTAGATAAGATCTCTGGCCTTCAAGTGGATCTGTTTGTAATGAGCTTCAGCATGATATGTCCCTGCTAGGGTTCACCGAAAGTGGTTCAAGCATCAGTGGGCATGGACATTGAAGTTTGTCAATGTTCCTGGATGTGAGTCGTTTGACGACAATTTGCCTGTTTCCACTGTTTAACCTCCTCATGAAGGTTTCGGAAAGTCGTAGATCTTTCAAGGCATGGCGGCTCTGATGGCTCTTTTGTAGCCAATGGGTGGCTTGTTTCCCATGGTTACAGATTTGAATCCCGACTTGTGCCATGACCAACTCGATTCTGTCTCTGGATAAACAGCAGGGGATTGGTTATGCTTCATCATGGAGATCGTACAATCCTCATCTCATGTTTGATTTCACCTTATTCCTGGGTATGGAATTGAAAATTCAACGTGATGAGTGCGTATTTGTTGAAACTATGAGTTGTCTAGCACCATGACTCAGTATGAAACGTCATGGATCAAATGGGTCAAATATGTCAAAGATATAAGTTTAGGGTTGATCACTATGGTATATGTTCAGGTTTCAAGCTTACTTTTCATGTTTAAAGTCTAGCCTCCTCTACGATTTTGTTGTACACTTCGGCCTTCACTAGATCTCTACTATACGCCTTTGATGTTGAATTTTACTCGGATCTCTTCAACAAAATTCTGAAGGTTTGTGCAAGGCTACAGCTGTTGGCTCTACTGAAGCCTATCTCTTTATCTTTGGAAAAAGTTTAGCAATTCACTTCGAACATAGGCAATCAAAAGGCTTCTATTCTTGATACCACTCAAAAAGTCATCTTCTTAATTACGATGGCTTCCAGTGCTCGGGTAAGTGACATTGTAACGATTGCTAGAGACGAGAAATACATTGAATTTATAGAAAATAGTGAGGTTAATCTATACCTTGATCCCACTTTTCAGACTAAAAATTAACTTCTCTTTTCACCTTGGGGTCTATGGTAAATAGTTCCCCTTCAAGGAGATCTTGTCCAAAAGTGTATTTGCTGAGAACAGTGCAGTTTAAGGGTATTCTTTTGTTTCAAAATGATACAATGGGGTCTGATTTGTCTCTAAACCAGTTATAAAATAAGATTACTTACTTTATTTGACGAGTGGACCCGGCTCGTAAGACTTCGGGTCTAGGCCCTAAAGATGTGGCTTACTTCTAGAGCTTTTTCAAGTATATGTCTATTGAGGGACTGCAGACATATACTGGTCAAAAATCCACTTGGGTTTTCTTCAGGCATTAAATGAAGTAATTGGAGTAGACAAGTCATTATGTGGTGGTTTAAGGAGTGTTATCTACCCTGCGTCAATGACGTAGCCCACAATGTGTCCTAGGGCACTCCTTCAGCTGGTTATTAGCAATGAGTAAACAGAAGTTTTTGCTTCAGGGAAAAAAAGGAAAAATGCACTTCATCATCTCCTTTTCAGGTTCCCAGGTATATAAATTAATACTTATGCTTCGTCACATAGGTGGGGAGTATTTTTTGGTTCAAGATCTTTTATGCAAAGCATCCCACTGATTATAGATAATTCTCTGGTACACTTCCATAAGGACGACATGGCCCAAGCCCAAAAAAGGGATTTTGACGTAGGAAAAATCTATTTTTGGGTGAGATAGCCATGTCGTCCTGATGGCCCGCCCATTACTTCATTTTTCTCCCACCCCTTTGCTCGTTGGAAGCTCCTATTTGACGGTAGCACAGCTGTGACTTGGAATGAAGCGGCAGGTTCGTAAGGGAGCACCGAAAGATGATAGGATATCTAATGGCTCCCAACTTATCCTTCCCCTTAGGGGATAAGACTGGGAAAGGTCTCTTTGGGGTGCATATATCTATGGTTATCTTAGGATACGTCCCTGATTATACACGATATCTTCGGATAATCATACCAGGGGTTAGAACCCCCCGGTACCTGATTGTAATTCTCTTATAATATCAATCGCAGAAATATTATACAGTAGCTGGTTGCCGGAGGGAACTTCCATCAGGACGACATGGCTATCTCACCCAAAAATAGATTTATCCTACGTCAAAATCCCTTTAGTGAGGTGCCGTTAGGTAATAACTGAGAGGCAAGGTGAATGCAATTAATCTTTATTATACAGACATTGACTTACAACGAAGAATATCTCAAAAATTCTAAGACAATATAACATGATATAGAGTGCTTACACAGGTTGGTCCATTAACAATGCAGTGAAGAGCAAGTAATAAGATAAAAAAGAAAACAAATGTTACAGTGTACGAACGTGTATGAAACACTTCCTGTACATCCCCTCCCCCCTAAAAATTATATACATGTTAAATGAGGTGCCTTGCTCTAGAGATACGTACTGTAGACATGTGATATGCAGGTTTTGAGCGATCAGTGGGGACCCAGTCTTCTTTGCCACGAACTTTGATTAAGTTAGCCCTCGGTGTACGACGGATCATGAGAAAAGAGCCCGTGTAAGGGTCCATTAGCGCTAGCTTCTTAGTTTTGTTTCGTAGGAAAATGTTCATTGCTGAATGCAGATCTGTTGCTTTTCTGGGGGTGCGTAAGTCTAGCAGCAAGGAGTAAATATTCCCACTATGCAACATAGGCACTAAAGATTAACGGAGGAGGTTCGGACGAAAACATTTGACAGGGACAACCATCTGGTAGTCATACACCATTTCAGTTGAAGAGACATCTAGGGTGCCTTTAGGAGTGGTTCATAGTCCTAGGAGAACCCAGAGAAACTGAGTAAACCAGTTGAAGTCTTTGCAGCAGAAGAACTTCAAAACTTCTTTGAGAGTGGGATGATAACGATCCCCCCTTTCTTTGGGAGCATTGTTTTAGGCAATTGTGTGATGTAGGGTGATTCACAGAATATTCACTAATGATATCCACAATTGAGTGGTGAAAATGGTACCCCTGTTATAAGTAATAGTCTCGGGGGTAATGAATCTTTTTATCTTCTCTGAGATTAAGGCAGATGCGCATAAAGCAGATGATGCAGTTTTCATGAGAATGGCTTCAGGCCAACGAGTGCAGCAATCAATGGAGTAAATGGGTAACAAAGTCCTTATGATGTATGTAGGGGACTTACTATGTTGACTTGAATGTAGGCAAAATGACGCCAAGGTTTACGAAAGTATGCATGGTGATGGTCCTACCAGTAGTAAATTATGCATTAGAAACCTGTAGCCTTACTATAAAGCCTTAGAATATAAGGTAATTACATTCCAATTAGCAAGGGAAAGAATAATGATGTAATAACATTATTGACCAAAAAAAAAAAAAGAGCAATTTGGATACGATGGCCAGACAGTACTATATTGGATCCTTTTCCCTGATTAAGTTTCATTTTCCCTTTGCCTACAAATACACCGAATAGTCTGGCCTATTCTATACATATTCTCCTCTGTCATCAAATAACTGACAACACTGAGATTACCAAATAATTCTTCGCCAGTCAAGGAGTTAACTACTGCAATGTAATTGTTCAGTTGCTACTTTCCTCTTGAGAATGGTAGAATAGACTCTCTTGCTATGGTAAGCAACTCTTGTAGGAGAAGGACACTCCAAAATCAAACAATTGTTCTCTAGTCTTGGGTAGGGCCATAGCCTGTGTACCAGGGTCTTCCCCTGTCTTGGGTTGGAGTTCTCTTACTTGAGGGTAGACTTGGTTACACTTCTATCTTATTTCTCTTCCTTTTGTTTTGTTAAAGTTTTGATAGTTTATATAGGAAATATTTACTTTAATTTTGTTACTGTTCTTTAAATATTTAATTTTTCCTCATTTCGTTTCCTCACTACGCTATTTTCCCTGTTGGAGCCCCTATGTTTATAGCATCTTGCTTTTCCTACTAGGGATGTAGCCTAGATAATAATAATAATAATAATAATAATAATAATAATAATAATAATAATAATAATAATGAAATAGAGGATATTCTAAAAAAAAAAAAAAAAAGACATGGGTAGGACATATTCTGACTCCACTATGACATCGGTCTCCCGATCTACGGTTACGATGGCTTCTTCCGTGACGGGGGTTGTTCCTGGCCGATTCTCCTCCCAACATCTTCTACTAAGCTCATGGAGCCCCATAGTTCCCGAGTACCTTAAGTACTACAATACATCTGGTACTTATGGCTAACAGGAAAGCCCTCATGGAGGGGAATTAGTAATACCAAGTGATGGTCTTCAAGGCCTCATGTGAAGAGATTCAAGCCTTGGAGAAGAAAGAGGAATTCCAAAGATATAAGCTTTGGCACTCCTAGCTACCTTATTGCATGCTGCAATGATGACGGCAGTAAGTATTAATTTACACATTGTCGCCTTAGGTAAGAGGTGGCCTCCTTTGTGGCTCTGGACAAAGTGGTCTCCCACTTTGTTTTGAAGAGCTATGTTACTGGAGTAAGCCTTTTGTGAGGGTAAGCCTTTACCAGCTTTGGAAGAGTGCATACCAGTCTCACCTTTCTTACCACATGATTCCAACCACTTGACTAATGTCCAGTTTACTTTTCCTGAGAGTAAACCGGATACAGATGCGGCCGGCCACCAGTTTTTCTAGAAGATGCCCAGGAGTACTGAACACCTTCTCAAGTCTGAGTCGTAGATCAGGTAATGGTTGTCAATGTTGATGTCTCTATAGTGTTTTATGGGAAAGACGGTAGGGCATTTTGCAGGTACTTTTGTCTTTCCTTGCTGGCGAAGAACACATGTCGACACATTTATGGAAGACCTTTATGCTTTTTTCAGGTCTGTCAAGCCTGTAGTGAGCATGTACTTGACACAGCTACCATCCACCACGAGCTGAAACGTTTCTCACCTCTAACATCTGGGGAAAGGACCTGTTTTCTTAGAGGAAAGTTATGGATAAGGCGGTCGCAAAGCTTAGAGCCTTTTTCCGGATTTGGAGGATCTCATTGAAAAAGTAATTCACTTCTGTAAAGGCCACAACCAAGAGGTCTCAAAAACTGAATTATCATGGTAAGTCGTTTGTTCTTTCTCATGCCGCTATCCCTTAGAATGTCTACGCTGTTCCCTTATAAGTGGTGTCACAGTCCCCGGCCTTCCACCCTATGTAAGAGTAAGGGTTGTCTTCTGCGGCCGTCTTGACAGTGGAGGCAGGTCCAGAGATCGTGGACCTTGAAACGGCAGTGGAGGTAGCATTTCATGTCTTTAACACAAAATAATGAAGGCCTCCAGTAGGGGGACGGTTAGCCTTGTTCAAATATTTTGGGTTCTTCAGTCCTAGGACACAGAAAGTCATTTCCAACGGTTTTGCTTGGAAGTAGTAACAATGGACACCGCAGTTCAGGAGACTCTTCCAGGAACATCTTGTCTTAAACAGTATGTATAAGATCTCTTGAAGAGGGAAGTTATCTGCTGCGTTAGATCAATGAGATTTTAAGATCCTCTATTTTGTGTGTCAAACAGTTTTGCGCTTAGCTCGAAATATTCTTGTCTTTTCTGGTCTAAGCATGTTCGTTCATTGGGGCAGGTTCTGGAATTTGGCTATTTCGTAGATATGGACCTTTCCACCCTTAGAGGCTTTCATTGTCTCGATGGATTTTCTTGACGTCTTTGTATTGTCAGTTAGGTCGACACTTATCCCCCTACCTTGTTGCAGCCTGTGGAGAAGGGTATACATAATAGGAGCTCTGCCATTTGGGCTCAGCATAGCTCTGAGGGTTTTCACTTAGTTTACTGACTGAGTCGTACAACAACTGAAGTAGGCAGGTTATTAAGTGGAGGCGTACCTGGTTGACTGGCTAATGTGAGTTCCCCTGGCACAGAGTGCTCGGAAGCAGCCAATTGACTTTTTTGTTCCTCTAGTCCCTTGGACTTCAGACCAACCTCAAGAAATTAGAACTGACTCCAGCTCAGGACTTCCTGGGGTTGGAGATTTGTTGTAACTTTATGTCTCACTCCCGTTCTATTCCTCCCTCAATGGGAGGAAATAGAGATGTCAGTCAAGTCCCTGATTTAGTCGGGGATGATCACCTTGTGACGCTCAGAGGAGGTTTGAGGATCTTTAAGATTCACAAATTTTGTCCTCAATGTACGACTCAAAGATGTAAACAAAGTTTGGGGAAGGAGAGCCTCCAATGCTCTTCCCAATTATCAGAAGACCCTGGTTTTACTGTGGAAGCAACTTAGACTCGGGTCCACTGCCATAAGTCTTTCACAAACGTTACTGTTGCGTTTTCCTCCTCTGGTAGTGACACTTTGGTCAGATGCCTCGTTGGGAGGTTGGGTGGGTCATAACACACCCAAGAAAGTGCAAAGCTGTTGGTCTCAGAAATGTTAACAATACTAAATCAATATTGTTTAGTCTATGGCAGTCTTTTTGTCCCTCATGAACCCATACCTGAAGGAGGACATTCATATCCACTTAAACTTCGTTAACAGAGTAATAGTCTATTGATTCAACAGACAAGAATCAAGGTCTCCCCATTTGAAACACGTAATGATAATCTGCTTTACGCTGGATCACAAGAAAGGTGGGCATTGGTCAACGTTTCTCCTTCAATTAGATAATATCTCTGGCCTTCAAGTGGATCTGTTTGTAATGAGCTTCAGTATGATATGTCCCTGCTAGGGTTCACCGAAAGTGGTTCAAGCATCAGTGGGCATGGACATTGAAGTTTGTCAATGTTCCTGGATGTGAGTCGTTTGACGACAATTTGCCTGTTTCCACTGTTTAACCTCCTCATGAAGGTTTCGGAAAGTCGTAGATCTTTCAAGGCATGGCGGCTCTGATGGCTCTTTTGTAGCCAATGAGTGGCTTGTTTCCCATGGTTACAGATTTGAATCCCGACTTGTGCCATGACCAACTCGATTCTGTCTCTGGATAAACAGCAGGGGATTGGTTATGCTTCATCATGGAGATCGTACAATCCTCATCTCATGTTTGATTTCACCTTATTCCTGGGTATGGAATTGAAAATTCAACGTGATGAGTGCGTATTTGTTGAAACTATGAGTTGTCTGGCACCATGACTCAGTATGAAACGTCATGGATCAAATGGGTCAAATATGTCAAAGATATAAGTTTAGGGTTGATCACTATGGTTTATGTTCAGGTTTCAAGCTTACTTTTCATGTTTAAAGTCTAGCCTCCTCTACGATTTTGTTGTACACTTCGGCCTTCACTAGATCTCTACTATACGCCTTTGATGTTGAATTTTACTCGGATCTCTTCAACAAAATTCTGAAGGTTTGTGCAAGGCTACAGCTGTTGGCTCTACTGAAGCCTATCTCTTTATCTTTGGAAAAATTTTAGCAATTCACTTCGAACATAGGCAATCAAAAGGCTTCTATTCTTGATACCACTCAAAAAGTCATCTTCTTAATTACGATGGCTTCCAGTGCTCGGGTAAGTGACATTGTAACGATTGCTAGAGACGAGAAATACATTGAATTTATAGAAAATAGTGAGGTTAATCTATACCTTGATCCCACTTTTCAGACTAAAAATTAACTTCTCTTTTCACCTTGGGGTCTATGGTAAATAGTTCCCCTTCAAGGAGATCTTGTCCAAAAGTGTATTTGCTGAGAACAGTGCAGTTTAAGGGTATTCTTTTGTTTCAAAATGATACAATGGGGTCTGATTTGTCTCTAAACCAGTTATAAAATAAGATTACTTACTTTATTTGACGAGTGGACCCGGCTCGTAAGACTTCGGGTCTAGGCCCTAAAGATGTGGCTTACTTCTAGAGCTTTTTCAAGTATATGTCTATTGAGGGACTGCAGACATATACTGGTCAAAAATCCACTTGGGTTTTCTTCAGGCATTAAATGAAGTAATTGGAGTAGACAAGTCATTATGTGGTGGTTTAAGGAGTGTTATCTACCCTGCGTCAATGACGTAGCCCACAATGTGTCCTAGGGCACTCCTTCAGCTGGTTATTAGCAATGAGTAAACAGAAGTTTTTGCTTCAGGGAAAAAAAGGAAAAATGCACTTCATCATCTCCTTTTCAGGTTCCCAGGTATATAAATTAATACTTATGCTTCGTCACATAGGTGGGGAGTATTTTTTGGTTCAAGATCTTTTATGCAAAGCATCCCACTGATTATAGATAATTCTCTGGTACACTTCCATAAGGACGACATGGCCCAAGCCCAAAAAAGGGTTTTTGACGTAGGAAAAATCTATTTTTGGGTGAGATAGCCATGTCGTCCTGATGGCCCGCCCATTACTTCATTTTTCTCCCACCCCTTTGCTCGTTGGAAGCTCCTATTTGACGGTAGCAAAGCTGTGACTTGGAATGAAGCGGCAGGTTCGTAAGGGAGCACCGAAAGATGATAGGATATCTAATGGCTCCTAACTTATCCTTCCCCTTAGGGGATAAGACTGGGAAAGGTCTCTTTGGGGTACATATATCTATGGTTATCTTAGGATACGTCCCTGATTATACACGATATCTTCGGATAATCATACCAGGGGTTAGAACCCCCCGGTACCTGATTGTAATTCTCTTATAGTATCAATCGCAGAAATATTATACAGTAGCTGGTTGCCGGAGGGAACTTCCATCAGGACGACATGGCTATCTCACCCAAAAATAGATTTATCCTACGTCAAAATCCCTTTAGTGAGGTGCCGTTAGGTAATAACTGAGAGGCAAGGTGAATGCAATTAATCTTTATTATACAGACATTGACTTACAACGAAGAATATCTCAAAAATTCTAAGACAATATAACATGATATAGAGTGCTTACACAGGTTGGTCCATTAACAATGCAGTGAAGAGCAAGTAATAAGATAAAAAAGAAAAAAAATGTTACAGTGTACGAACGTGTATGAAACACTTCCTGTACATCCCCTCCCCCCTAAAAATTATATACATGTTAAATGAGGTGCCTTGCTCTAGAGATACGTACTGTAGACATGTGATATGCAGGTTTTGAGCGATCAGTGGGGACCCAGTCTTCTTTGCCACGAACTTTGATTAAGTTAGCCCTCGGTGTACGACGGATCATGAGAAAAGAGCCCGTGTAAGGGTCCATTAGCGCTAGCTTCTTAGTTTTGTTTCGTAGGAAAATGTTCATTGCTGAATGCAGATCTGTTGCTTTTCTGGGGGTGCGTAAGTCTAGCAGCAAGGAGTAAATATTCCCACTATGCAACATAGGCACTAAAGATTAACGGAGGAGGTTCGGACGAAAACATTTGACAGGGACAACCATCTGGTAGTCATACACCATTTCAGTTGAAGAGACATCTAGGGTGCCTTTAGGAGTGGTTCATAGTCCTAGGAGAACCCAGAGAAACTGAGTAAACCAGTTGAAGTCTTTGCAGCAGAAGAACTTCAAAACTTCTTTGAGAGTGGGATGATAACGATCCCCCCTTTCTTTGGGAGCATTGTTTTAGGCAATTGTGTGATGTAGGGTGATTCACAGAATATTCACTAATGATATCCACAATTGAGTGGTGAAAATGGTACCCCTGTTATAAGTAATAGTCTCGGGGGTAATGAATCTTGTTATCTTCTCTGATATTAAGGCAGTTGCGCATAAAGCAGATGATGCAGTTTTCATGAGAATGGCTTCAGGCCAACGAGTGCAGCAATCAATGGAGTAAATGGGTAACAAAGTCCTTATGATGTATGTAGGGGACTTACTATGTTGACTTGAATGTAGGCAAAATGACGCCGAGGTTTACGAAAGTTACCCACTCCCGAATCTGTGTATCGAGGTACTTTGAAGGTTTGGCATGAAGTATAGTGGCAGACCCAATTTTTAGCCTCTTTAGTAATGTGGTGCAAAATTCGCATGGGAATAGGAATCCAGAGTCAGGGTGTACCAGTAGTGACGCCAAAGAGTAGGGTGGCATTGGAGTCATCGAAGGTGACTTTTTCCCAATATAGCGATGCGCAGGATGTCCTACAAGCTTGGTGCCCTTAACCCTCTTATTGGGCTTCTGCTGAGTCATTTTACTACAATCACAGGTTGATAGCGGCCATGTGTTTGTTGTTAGGGCATCAGCAACGAGACTCATTTTCTCCCGGAAGTGATGAAGTGTGCAATTTTTTTCAGCCACATCAAAGAGATGTAGGCGATGATGGGTGGACCAGCCGTTGGACTGTCGATTAATTGATTGATTGATTGAATTGAGATTTTCCGGCATCCTGACATTGAAATCCGACTGTCAATTGAAGGCGTTCACCAGAGGAATGTGGAGCTTTACATTTTTGGTAAGTGAATAAATTCATACCCTTTCTGCTTAACCTAGTCTGGCAGTTCCCATTGTGAGCTATGCCCACCAGTTTTATCTCTCTCTCTCTCTCTCTCTCTCTCTCTCTCCCTCTCTCTCTCTCTCTCTCTCTCTCTCCCTCTCTCTCTCTCTCTCTCTCTCTCTCTCAGGGAATAAAACTAGTAAGTTGTTTGCAGGTGAAACGGAGTTTTGAAGAGAAACTTATTGTAATCGGTATTTACTTGTTACACTATAATGAATAGTTTAGGTCAGTTCTCAATGGGGGTGAAATTCATCCCCAGGGGTGAATTTTGGGTTTTTAGGGGGTGAATTGTGACCGAAGTAAGTTTATGGGTGAGGAGAGAAATTATAGGTTTTGGCGTATCTGGCCTGTCAATTGGGCTGGGATTATATCCTGTGCTGGCCCAGGAAAAAATGGATTAGAACGTAGTATACAAGTGACCACCCAAGTTAATCCTAGGATTGGAAAAGATACTGAGGAAGAGACAGATGGCTAAGGAATTAAGTAGGCCCTAAGAAAATTACTTGGCAACCCCAAGGTTGGGAACTCCTGGACTATAAATAACTGAGAAGCTAATACCACTTTCAGTCGTTGAATTGTCATCAATAAGTGTCTGAGTGAACCTGATTTCCAGGAATGTATCTTCAAGCCTCTAAGTAAGTACAATATTTTTGTTTTTTCCACTGACTATGCATGCATGGGGCCATGTTTTCTGCTTTTAGTTTTTACAATAATTTCAAATGTTTTTTTTTTTTAGTAAATGGGGATTTTGGGCTTCTTCTGAGATTTTGGTATTCTTCTGAAAATATATAGAATAATGTAAAAAAAATATCAATAATAGAATACAAAAGTATATAAAATTATTTAAAGATTAAAAACTAACCTAATAATTATAAAAAAATATATATAAAATTATTTAGTTAAAAAACCAACAAATATATAAACTATGTATTAAATTTTTTAAACTAAATTTTATATTTATTAGTTTTTTATCTTTAAAGAATTTTATATATTATTGAAAAAATTTCTTTATATCATTTTATATTCTATATATTTTCAGAAGATTATCAAAATCCCAGAAGAAGCCAAAAATCCCCATTTACCGTTTTTTCTTTGTTAGCGCCTCCGTATTTTTGCCTTTTTTGTGAGTATTTTGTTGGTCTTACACTCACATTGGTGACTGTGCTTCTCTAGTCTAGTTTTTGTGATATTGACATGGACCATAATCTCCTATATTTGTACATTTCACACATTCTTTTTGTGCTTCACTGTCATTATTTACTTCTTAATGTCAGTCATGTTGTTGATTGAATAAACAATGAATAAGAATATCAAATTTTGTGTGTAAAATTAACCAATTAATAGTTTTACCCTTTCTTGTTTTTATTTATAGAATTTGGAGCTTATTATGAGTATCAAAAAATGAAAGTACGATCATTCATATATTGAATATGGATTCACATCCTCTATCATCAATGGAGAAGAAAGGCCGCAATGTGTTATTTGTAGTAAAGCTTTGACAAATGATTCTATGAAACCAGCAAAGATGAGGCAAGATTTGCAAAATGTTCATCCTCATCACAGAGACAAGAACCGAAACCTTTTTGAACGCCATGGGAATCCTCTCCAAAAGATGAGGCTGGTTTCAACAGAAGAATTTAAAGAGAAAAACCATAAAGTTACTGAAGCTTCCTATGTCGTAGCACTTGAAATAGCAAACCAGAAAAAAACCATACAATTGGGGAAAATTTGATCAAGCCTTGCGCTCTCAAAATGGTGGAAATTGTGTTGGGAAATGAAATGAAGAAAAAACTTGCAAAGGCTCCATTATCAAACAGTACTGTTCAAAGGAGGATAAGTGATATGGCCACTGACATCAAG
The DNA here is from genome assembly GCF_036898095.1 of Palaemon carinicauda. NCBI lineage: Eukaryota > Metazoa > Arthropoda > Malacostraca > Decapoda > Palaemonidae > Palaemon > Palaemon carinicauda. The sequence goes on along the minus strand of NC_090744.1, from coordinate 64,413,856 downwards.
GATCAAGTTGTGCAGGAGATCAAGTCCTCAGCATTTGGATTATTTTCATTTCAACTTGATGAATTAACTGATGTGGCATCATGTTCCCAGTTGATGGTGTTTGCAAGGTCTGTTCACTCAGATTCATTTAAGGAAGAGTTTCTCTCTAATTCCCTTCTTGAACTAACTACCAAGGCATCTGATATTTTGGAGGTTTCATCTTTTTTGAATCAGAAAATCATTTCGTCGGATAATATCAGTGGGTGTTGTACAGATGAAGCACGAGCTATGTTAGGGACAAAATCAGGATTCCAAGTATGTGTGAAAAAGCGTGCTCCAAAAGTAAAAGGCATTCATTGTATGATCCATCGTTAGGCAATAGCCTCAAAAACACTTCCTGCTCCGCTAGAGAAGGTTTTGGATCAAACAATTAAAATTGTAAACTTCGTCAAAGGAGGGGCACTCAACTCACGACTTTTCAAGCAGTTATGTACTGATAAGGATGGAACAGATCATTCGCTTCTTTTTCACACAAATGTTCGTTTGCTGTCAAAAGGGAATGTAACGGAGATAGTATTTGAGCTTAGAGATGAGCTCAAATTGTTTTCTGAAGTGCACGGTAAAACAGAATATCCTGCCTGGCTGAGTGATGAGGAATAGATCATACGTCTTGTCTATTTGGTTGATATATTTGAGCAACTTGATAAACTGAATCTTCAGATGCAAAGAAGGAATACAAATATTATAAAATTCGTAGATGCCTTGAAAGCTTTCATGAGCAAGCTTGAAAACTGGAAGAGAAGGGTAAATGCAGATAATGTAGCAATGTTTGGGAAACTGTCATCCATTCTTGATGTTTGTGGTGAAGACAAGATGCTTCCATCATTTGCAAAAAATGAAATTTTTGCAGCATTTGACAGCACTGGAAAATTAATTCAGACGGTATTTTCCTGAACTTAGAGATGATGAGTTGGATTTAGTCAGAAATCCATTCAAACTCTCAGTTGAAAAAGTTCCTGATGATTGTCAAGATGAGGTTTTGGAGTTAAAAACTAATTCGGGTGTAAGAAATATGTTTGATGAGAAATCAATAACAGAATTTTGGCCTTTGATGTGTGATTCCTACCTAAAAGTGGCAGAAATGGCTATCCGTGTATTACTTCCGTTTGTATCGGCATATCTTTGTGAGTCAGGCTTTTCAACTCTGTTACAAAATAAAATGAAGCAGTGCAGTACATTAGAGGTAGAAAATGACCTGCGTTGTGCCCTTTCAAGCACTCTTCCGCGTATCACAGAATTGGCTAGGAAAAAAACAATCACAGGTTTCGTCAATCGATGAACTGTTATCTTCTGAATAAAAACAATTACAGGTTTATATCTTGTTTCCCTATCAAACTTTTTTTATTGCATTAGCTTCAGTTTGGCCTGTTAAGTAGTTCTTATAAATTAAAAAAAAAAACTTTTACTTTATTCAAGTTTTATATATCCATCGATATTTTCAATTTGCGTATAATTTGTAATATTCCATTATAAAAATAATCCATGTAAACCTGTGAATGTATAATATATTTAAAAAAATAAAATAAAAGGATTTTTATTAATATTTGCATATCATTTACAGTACACTTTTTGAGACATAATTTTGGAAAAGACGGGAAGTGGGGGGGGGGGGGGGGCGGGAATGATATCATTACAAATGGTAAAAGGGGTGGATGGACCAAGAAGGTTGAGAACCCCTGGAACTTTAGGGGCTACGGTGTAGCATCAACTTTGATGTCTAATTGGCAAGAAATGTTGTATATTATATGTATCTAAGCTATTTATTCTTTCACATTTGCAATATACTTTACATTTATTCTACTGATCAACTTTGTATATTTTTTCCTACCGGTTAACTGAAAATTAAAGCTAAAATTGTCTTTTGTTGCGACAATTTAAAAGGAACTTTGAAGCTTATGAAAAAGGAGTCGTTTTCCAGTTAATATATTTCAAAGGCCCTTGCCTCGACACACATGCATGCACATACAAACTCTCACTCAAAAACAGACATGGACATGCTAGTTGAAAATTATATATATATATATATATATATATATATATATATATATATATATATATATATATATATATATATAAATAGATAGATATTTGCATATATATACAGTATATATATATATATATATATATATATATATATATATATATATATATATATATATATATATATATATATATATATATATGTATATAAATATATATATATATATATATATATATATATATATATATATATATATATATATATATATATATATATATATATTTTATATATATATATATATATATATATATATATATATTCATATATATATAAATTTGTGTATAGAGGTATATAAATATATATATATATATATATATATATATATATATATATATATATATATATATATATATATATATATATATAAATTATGTGTACTGTATATGCATATATAATATATATATATATATATATATATATATATATATATATATATATATAGTATATACACACACACACACACACACATATATATATATATATATATATATATATATATATATATATATATATATATATATATATATATACACACACACACATACACATATATATATATATATATATATATATATATATATATATATATATATATATATATATATATATATATATATATATATAAAGCCTATATGTATATATATAGATATATATCTATATATAAATATATATTCCATTGAGAAAGCAGTATAAAAGGACTAGAGCGGCAGTAATGGCTGTCAAGAAACAGCGATAATAATTAATCAGGCCCTAGTCTATTTGCAGTGCTTTGCAGGTTCTGAATCACTGCTCCCTTCTCAGGAAGGTTCTGGACCCTTTCAGTAGTGGTGTTGATGTTCTAATAACGATACTTCGTTGGTGCTAAAAGTACACTTTGTTGTATGGACTACAAGGCCTTTCTGTTTCAGGCTGTCGAGAATGATGGATAAGTGATGGAGGTATTCCTTTTTGGAGGAAGAAAACAAAAATATTTTGTTCAAGTAACATATGTAGAAGTAGGGGACTGTCCCATAGGATGCCATCTTGGAGTCA
>NC_090744.1:64400744-64405744 GCF_036898095.1 Palaemon carinicauda | reverse complement strand
GGGCAGATTCTCCAGGGACCCCACCTGTTGGTGGGTAACTCATTCTTGGCGAGAAACGTAGGATCCGGAAACAGGTTCAGATCCCCCCCATTCCAGGAACTGAACACGACCTGCCTCTCTCGAGAGGGCTACGATCTCACTAACCCTGGCCCCGGACGCGAGTGCAAATAGGAAAATAACTTTTTGCGTCAAATCCTTTAACGCACATTCTTCATTGCTCAACAGGGAGGCGAAATGAAGAACTTTGTCTAAAGACCATGAGATGGGCTTTGGAGGTGCTGAAGGTCTGAGCCTAGCGCAGGCTTTCGGAACTTTATTAAAGATCTCGTTACCTAGGTCGATCTGGAAGGCAAATAAAATGGGTCTCATCAAAGCGGATTTACACACTGAAATCGTGTTAGCTGCCAACCCTTGGCCATGGAGGTGGATGAAGAAAGATAAGCAGAAGTCTGTTGAGATCTCCTGCGGATTCTTTGCCTTTACAAAGGCCACCCACTTTCTCCAAGATGACTCATATTGCCTTCTAGTCGATTTGCACTTATATTCCTCTAGGAAGTCTATGCTGGCTTTCGAAATCCCGAAACGCTTTCTCACCGCAAGGGCGAGAAAATCATGAGCTACAGGGTCCGGGTTTTCTGTAATGAAGCGCAGACAGTCGACTTCTGGACTCGCTGGGTCAGAACTGGATGTGGTAGCGGCACGAACTTCATCTGTAGTTCCAACGCCAAGGGGAACCACATACTGTTCGGCCACTTGTGGGCCACTATTGCCGCTACCCCCTTGAAGGATCTCAGTTTGTTGAGGACCCTCAACAGAAGGTTGTGAGGAGGGAACAGATAAATCCTGGACCATCTGTTCCAGTCGAGGGACATTGCGTCCACTGCTTCCGCTAAGGGGTCCTCGTACAGGGACATGTACAGGGGCAACTTCTTGTTGTCTTTCGTCGCAAAGAGGTCTATTTGCAGTTCTGGGACTTGATTCAGAATGAAGGAGAATGATCCTGCGTCTAAGGACCATTCCGACTCTATCGGTGTGAACCTGGATAGAGCGTCCGCTGTCACATTGCGGACTCCTTGAAGGTGAACTGCCGACAGGTACCACTTCTTCTTTTCCGCCAATCGGAAAATGGCTAACATCACTTGGTTGAGAGGTGGTGACCTCGACCCTTGTCGATTCAAGCATCTCACAACCACCTCGCTGTCCATCACCAATCTTATGTGGATCGAGTGACGCGGGGAGACTTTCTTTAAGGTAAGGAGCACTGCCATAGCTTCTAGAAAGTTTATATGAAAGGTCCTGAATAGCTTGGACCAAGTCCCCTGGACTTTTTTCCGATGAGAGTGACCTCCCCATCCCTCCTTTGAGGCGTCTGAGTGAATCGTCATCGACGGGGGAGGTGGCTGAAGAAGAACCGACTTCTTTAGATGTCTGGCTTGGGACCAAGGTCTGAGAAGAGTACGTAGCCGAGGCGGCACTGGTCTTCTCAGGTCTCTTCGCGCGTTTGATGCATACCTTCTCCAAACTCCGGTTGCATCCTTTAGCTGTGCTCTTAGCACTGGGTCTGTCACTGAAGCAAACTGGAGAGAGCCTAGTACCCTCTCCTGTTCGCGTCTTGATATCCTTTCGGAATCTAGAAGTCTCTTGACAGAGCCCGCTATCTCCTTCCTTTTCTTCGTCAGTATGGAGAAACTGTGTGACAAAAGGTCCCAGTGGATTTCCAGCCACTGGAACTTTTGGGATGGAGAAAGTCGAGACTTTTTTCTGTTGATCTTGAAGCCTAGGTACTCTAGGAACTGGATCACCTGACTGGAAGCTTGCAAGCATTCGGTCTTGGATGCTGCCCACACCAGCCAGTCGTCCAGGTAGGCTACTACCTGAATTCCCTTTAGGCGTAATTGTTTGAGAGCTGCGCTCGCAAGCTTCGTGAAAATCCTTGGGGCTATGTTTAGCCCGAATGGCATGGCTCTGAAGGCGTACAGTCTCCGTTGTAGCCTGAACCCTAAGTAGGGGGAGAGTCGACGGCTGATTGGAATGTGCCAATAGGCGTCTGACAAGTCTATAGAGACTGAGTATGCCCTCTTGGGCAGTAAGGTCCTTATGTGTTGCAGTGTTAGCATCTTGAATTTGCAATTCACTATGAACTTGTTGAGTGGCGACAAGTCCAGAATGACTCTCAGCTTTTCCGAGTCTTTCTTGGGAACACAAAACAGCCTCCCTTGGAATTTGATGGACTTCACCTTTCGGATCACCTTTTTCTCCAACAGTTCTTGAACGTACTCCTCCAAAACGGGGGTGGAGTGTTGGAAAAACCGAAGGCACGGGGGTGGAGTGCTGTACCAGCTCCAGCCCAGTCCATTCTTGAGTAGGCTTTGGGCCCAGGGATCGAAAGTCCAGCGATCCCAAAATTTCATCAGTCTCCCTCCTACCGGTATCGTTTCACTTGGACTGCCGTCCTGAGGTCTTGCCTCCCTGACCACGACCACCTCTGAATCCCCTTCCCCTTGAGGGGCGCCTAGACGAGCCTCTGGCTGCTCCTCTAGGTTTTGCACGAAAGGAATAAGACTGTCCTTCGAACGTTGGGGTGAATGTGGTTGACTGACCTGGCACAGCCTGGGGTACCCACTGAAAAGTAGTCGGGGTTTGTGCCACCATCTGGGGCACTGGAGGCAATGGCAATTGCAGTTGCTGTTGCTGTCTATAAGGCTTGGCTGGCCGAGACGGTAGCCTAGTCCTCATATTCTTCCTCTTTGGTTGAGGACCCTCATCCGGGGAAGATTTTCTTTTGATAGCCAGGCCCCACTTCTGGAGAAGGTTTCTATTCTCCACGGCGGCCTTATCAACAACCTCTTTGACCACATCGGTAGGGAAAAGGTCTTTTCCCCAAATGTTGGAGGAGATTAACTTCCTTGGCTCGTGTCTCACCGAAGCCCCGGTGAACACGAACTCCCTGCAAGCTCTCCTTGCTTTGACGAAGCCATAAAGGTCCTTCGTCACTGTGGCTAGGTGAGACTTAGCCACTACCATGAACATTTCATGGACCTTGGGGTCACTTGCCATCGTCTCAAGAGTAGTCTGATGAGACATTGAGGCAGCCAGTCTTTCTTTTGTCTCAAACTCTCTTCGTAAAAGAGATTCGGACAGCTTGGGGAGGTCCTCGCCGAATTGCCGTCCGGCAATATCAGCCTCCAACTTTCCCACTGAGAATGTCAGATGGACATCCTTCCAGTCTTTGTGGTCCATAGGCAGGGCCAGCGACAAGGGTTTACACTCCTCCAGGGAGGGGCAAGGCTTGCCGGCCTCGACTGCCTTTAGGACAGCCGCAAACCCTTTCTGTAAAAAGGGGAAGGCTCTATCAGGAGAGGACACAAAAGAAGGGAGCTTCTTGCTCAATGCAGCTACCTTCGAGTTAGAGAAGCCCCTCTCTTTCATCGAGGATGAAAGTAGGGCTTGAGCCTTAGCGTGGTCCATAATAATGACCTCCTTCGGCTCTGTCTCCTCCCTTGAAGCTGGTTCTTTTCTCAGCCGGACATAGCAGTCCGGATATGATGCCTTGCTGGGCCAGAATTCTACCTCCTCTAGGGGAACTGAACACAGCTTATCCGAGATGACGATCTTTCCAGTCGTCATCGGCATGTGCTCAGCATACCTCCATGGGTTAGCATCTGAGCATATGGGAAGGTCTTTCACATTGAGCCTTTTCCGGGGCCCATGTGATTCTGCCAGGGACTGCATACGCAGTTCCATTGCAGCCGCCTTCTCCTGATTCTCCTTCTGCATTTGTTGGATCATTCCAACAATCGAAGAGAGGGCCTGTCCCAGTTCTACTGGGAGACTAGCCGATGTTGAGGGGATAGGCTCCGGCATCTGAACCGGAGTAGCCGACACCTCGTCGACCACATCCTCTACGACATCCGGGGTTTGAACTTCATCCTGACCTTCTGCCAGGAGGTCTTCTTCCAAACGTTCGTCCAGGTCGGACATCCTGTCATCCAACTGGATGTCTTGCATCGCAACTGCGACTTCCACGTCCACCTGGACTTGATCTTGAGGGATCTCCTCTTGAGGCTGGGGAATCACTGCATCAGCTGATGCCTGGGGAAAAAGATACGCCCTCATCTTCTCACTTGGAAGATAAGGGCCAGAAGTGTTCTTCTTGAAGCCCCTTACCCAAGTACGAAGCTTTTCCCTTGCTATATCCCTTGATTCCGCCGTTCTAGGGGAATCAAAAGCCTCAGTAATCAGGTTAGTGCATACAGTACATACCTGAGGGTCCCAATACTGGAGATCATCCTTGGAGACAGCGCATGCTGCGTGTCTCCTACAACACTCATGTCCGCAGAGGTTCTTGCTGCGGACATTGCAGAAAACATTTCCGCACTTCGGAGGGTCCTCCTGTAAAGAGAAGAAATTTCCATGAGTATCAAGCGAACTATGTATCACTGGATATGCATATTATAGCATAACAATTCATAAAGGAAAGACACACACTTGTGTTTCCCTCACAACCCATTGTTGCAGCCTTCCAGATAATAAAATCAAAATGGTTTATCTCTTCTAGAGTAACCAATGCAAGGTTTCCAGAGGAAACAGGTGGAGCTCACACCTAAGCAATGATTTTAAAATCCTGGATAATAGACAGGGAAGAACTCAGCTTCCTATCTGAGGGCAACAGCAAAGGGCTGTGCAAGAAAACACAATAGTGTTAGAAGATACAGTGCTGTACCAAAACCTTTACTATAGTTTTCTTCTTACTGTATATGCTATACAGAAGAATACTAGTACAGTATAAGGGGGATGTGTGCCGGCCTGCCTTTGCCGGCCGGCACACACCACAACTAGCTTTAAAGTATACTACTTAACAGCTATAGGGCGGCAGCACTCTGGTTCAAATGCCTGTGCCGGTCGGCAGCTACTGCTGGCCGGTAACAGCCAGTGTTGGCCGGCAATGGCTGCCGGCCAGCAACTACACAAGGTAGTACCCAGCTGCCGGCCACACTCTT
>NC_090744.1:64380744-64390744 GCF_036898095.1 Palaemon carinicauda | reverse complement strand
ATTTATTTGTATATTTCATCCCAATTAATATGTTTTAAAAATATTTAGATGTATATGATTTTCCCGGTTTTCCAAATGAATTGCAGAAAGAAAGGTGACATCAAACTTTCAAATTTCGAAAATGAAATATCAAAGTTTAATCAATTTGATCACTATTAAAATGCATAAATTATTTGTGATTTGGACCACTCACGCTTTTCTTATCATTATGCTAAAGGCCAGTATTGCTTCGATGCATTGTGTTTGGAAGATTTACCTGAATTAGGGCTGTGTGATTTGCCATATTGCAATGGTGCTCTATTGCTCATCAACATTGGTTCGTTTATAATTTTTTATATTTATTTGTTTATTTTTTATTTTTATTACCGTTCTCATAAGTATCATTTTATTGTACTTTATTAGATGGTAGCAAACAATCCTGGGAGCTACGGCAATGAATTGCAAATCAGTTTTGGTAAAAGCAAGATACGAGCTTTCCATAAACCTTTTAATGTCAAATTTCTAGCACTGTATGTCCTAGGTATCATTAAAAAAAAAAAAAAAAAAATTGAAAAGACAGCTGCTGTCTTGTACCCCTGTGTATTGGAATTTTAGAAAAAGGATAGGCCCACTGCAAGTAACTGTGAAGACTGCTGCATTGTAGTTGGGCTATTTAGTCAAGGACTAGGACCACCGCCAATAATTGTGGTTTAAGCGTCATACAAATTTAAAAAAACCTTATCAATACTGAGATCCGGATGCTGAGGAGCCACCGTCCTTGACCTACTTGCAATCCTACTTTGAGTTTTATTAGGATTCAACTTCATACCCCATAATTTGCACCATGCACTAATTTTAGCTAAATCTCTATTAAGGGATTCACCAACCCGAGATCTACATTCAGGGGATAGAATTGATGCAAAGAGAGTAGCATCATCTGCATATGCAACAAGCTTGTTTTCTAGGACATTTTCTAGGCCAAACCACATGTCATGTGTATATAGTATGAAAAGTAATGGGCCAAGAACACCACCATGTGGAATACCGGATATCATATTCCTATACTTACTATGGTTCCCATCAAAAACAACTCTTTGAGATCTAATACTTAAAAAAATAAAAAATAATGCCAAGAAACGACCCTCCCACTCCCAACTGTTTGAGTTTGAAAACAAGGGCCTCGCAATTAACATGGTCAAAGGCAGCAATAAAATCAAGATGGATTATGAGGAGTAGAAAAGAAAAATTATTTAGACAAGTAATTGAGGCTGCTATTAGAATAGTAAAAGAGGAGCAGAAGCTAATTGTAAGAGCAGTAATGAATGGCCGAGTTAGGAAGAGAAGGGATAGCTATGAGAAGGTTCTTGGAGGCTATAGGTTTGTAATTATAAATGAGGATGGGGAGCATATATCAAAGATGACTCAGAGTTTGAATTAACATGTATGAACGCCTGGTTTCTAAACCTTGGATAAGCATATGATAACCTATGAAACTGAAGGAGAGGAAAGCCATATAGATTAAATATTTGTTAAATAAGCAAATAAAAAATGGGATAAACTGTAAAGTTATTTTGGGGAAGCATGTGTTAAAGAACATTGATGAGTAATGAAGGATTTTAAAAAGAGACGTAATAAATACTAGAAGAGAAAGCGGATATCTAGAATTAGGGTTTGGGAACTTAACTAAGAAAACTGTGAGCATTTTAGGAGAATTGTGAAAGAGAGAGAAAATTAAAGATATTGAACGTACAGATTGGGCAGGGTAACAAATTGGAAAATATACGGGTGAGTATGAAAGAGATATATGAAGGAAAACGGATGAATTAGTGGGAAGAACCAACATAAATAGTGTATCGAAAGGTGAGAGCCGGTGGTGGTACAGAGAAGTGGAAGAATCAGTTAAAAGAAAATCAAAGGCATTTGAGGACTGGAAGGGACGACAGGCACAGCGAGCTGAAGAACAGTGAAGAGAAGAAGAAAAAGATTCTTAGAAGAAAGTTGGTATAGCTATTGGAGGCATGGTAGAGCAATTTAATGAAATTTAGAAACAAAAAAAGAGGAAAACGATACCTATAAGATTTCAAACTATGTTAAAACCCTGAGACAGGATTAGTAGCACCAGGTAGTCATCAGAGAAGGAGATGGAAATATATTGCAGAGGGATAGTGACATTAAGAGGAGATGGAGAAAATATTTTGAGCAACTATTTAATACTGAAAATAATTGAAATGTGCTGGGAGAAGGACAGAGGGTAGAAGGGCTAGTGATAGAGATATGGAATACAGAAGTAAAGCAAACATTTAATAAAATAAAGAAAGATGAAGCACCAGGTACATCAGAAGTTCAAATTGAAGTTATCTAGATAATAGCTACAAAAGGGAGAAGAGTGGATGCTGAATTTATAAAGGGCAATATGGAAGGAGAGTCTAATTTTGTCTATATTTCAGCAGAGGTGAGATCATTGAATGTATTGACTATAGGGGAATTAAACTAAGAGAGCATAGTACTAGATGAGAGATTGAGAGAGATTGTTAAGATTGGGAAAACACAGAAGTGCTTCATGAGAGGAGAGGGACTGTGGGTGTCATCTTTATAGAAAGGCATCTATAGGGAGAGAGACAAAAAGGAAATCAGAAGCACTTCTCTGCTTTTGTAAATTTAGAGATGGGTTATGAAAGAGTACTAAGAGAAGTGAAGTTCTGGTGCTTAAGGAAAAGGAAAGTCCCGGAGAAGTTGGCGAGAATGGTAGACATAATATATAAAAAAAGGAAAAAAGTAATAACAGCTGTTGATGATTTGGTGATTACTGCTGAAAATTAGGAAGAATTCCAAAGTGCAGTTGTAGAGTGGCAAGACACTTTGGAAAAGGGTAGATTGAGAGTAAATGTGGATAGCACTGAGACTACTGGGAGCAATGAAGGTAGGGGTAGGATAGCCATATATGAAAGTAGATGCTCATTTATAAAACAGGTAGAAAAATTTACATACTTTGTATTTCCTATAATGGAGGAGGATAGGTGTGAGGCTGAAGTATAGAATAAGATAAAAGAAGCATAAAGGAAGTGGTAGGAGATAGTAGGAGTTACATGTGAAAGTGAAATGCTAATCTATCTGAAAGTCAAGATATATATATATATATATATATATATATATATATATATATATATATATATATATATATATATATATATATATATATATATATACACTATATATATACATATATATATATATATATATATATATATATATATATATATATATATATATATATATATATATATATATATATGTTGGTTCGGTACTGTTATAAACGCACATTAGTGTTCTATCTCATGTCTCTTCAATGTGATATAGATTTGTTGGACTTGTAGGTTACTTCTTCGGAATAAGTATAGTTAAGTTAACTTTAATACAGTTTATTAGTAGCTCCACCATTGCCACCAATTGTTGGTGTGGTACTGTTATAAACACACATTAGCGTTATATCTCATGTCTCTTCAGTATGATATAGCTTTGTTGGACTTGCAGGTTACTTCTTCTGAATAAGTCAAGTTAAGTTTACTTTAAAATAGTTTATTAGTGGCTCCATCACAGGAGTATGGATGGTTTGGTCAGATGACCATTCCATATGACAATTGAAAATAGAATTGGTAAAAAAATAGGTTTTGGTGATAACGTTGTATGAGTTACCTCAGCATTTATTACAAATATGATTACACAAGATTACTACCGGAAGACATCTGCTTCCGTGCAGAGACCAAGAGGTCAACTGTTTCTCACGGGATGCTTGTATTGTGTTGACGTTACATACAAAATATTTACCTACGCAATGATTTAGCTTGGTCTTACTTATGCATCCTGTTGTGACTTGCCGTTCACACTCCATCTCCCTATGATCCATTTGGTCATAGGTTTTTAATGTATTTGTATATTACATTAGCTCGGACAGCTACCTTCAAATAGTTAAATAATGAAAAGTACGTTCAAAATATGTTTTCTAGATATATATATATTTTTTTTTTTAACTTTAAGCCACAAACAAGTGATTAAGGATGAACGTTCAAATAGGTATATAAGAAAATACATACCTAACGGACATAGTAAAAAATAAAGAAAAATGCATGGAAAATACTTCCAAAATCTGACTGATTTTGCTAGAATGTTCGTTCACCAAACTCATAATTTGATTAATTGATGTTAACTGATTCCTTAGTTCTGATAAAACTATTACGTTTTCATGTTCTAAAAACTCAAATTTCTTATTTTGATTACTGATTTTAAGATGATTTGAAATCCTTAAGCCTAAACTTGCAACAGATCCAAAGATGTTTAGTGCAGCAAAAATAAACGGGTTACGTCTTTCAAGGTTAGATTGTCTTACTGTCCACATCAGAAGATCACGAGCCAAAGATTCTGCCTCGTAAGTCTTATTTTGCAAGTCTTGGGATAGCATTTCTGCTACTCTTAGTGTCGGTGCAAGCGAAGTCTGTATTAAAAGAAAAATGTCGTTTATGCATCTCATTTAATGAAGCAGCAAACCTTGAAATGTTGCTCTTTAAGCTAGTGACGTCATTCTCTGGGAGAAAAATAGCTTGCATGTTTACTTCTATAACGATATTGCTTAGAGTAATAAAAATGTCTTCTGTTCTCTCTACTATAATGCCATATCTAAAATCTATACTTTTAGTTTTAGGGCTCTTACCACACGAGAAAAATGTCTGAGCGCACAATATCGCTCCTAACAATAAAAACTTCATTTTGGAAACCTGCAATGAGAAAAATATATGTAATTACTCCTATATCAAGAAGAAAGAAAATTTTAACATACAAATATCATACAAGTTTCATAGATAAAAAAAAAAAATCCCTCACTTCCTTCTCTCTGATTTTAATTTCTTATGTGAGCCAATGATACAATTCTCTCATCAGTGAGTTGGGATACGTTTTGAACTCTAAATCTATTGGCCGTTAATGTTTCCAAAATGTTAAATGGGCCTTCAAACTTAGGTGATAGTTTGTAATTAAGTCCTTTATGTACATTTACCTGTATGTATACATTATCACCCACGGTATATGTTATAGTTGGCTTCACTATTTTATCATGATTCCTTTTCATTATGATTTGTGATTCTTCTAAATTCTTTCGAAGGATATCATAACAACTTTTGCTTGCATTTATAATTTACTTTGAAGGATTTGATAAATTAGTTGTAGGCGTTAATACATGGAAAGGCGTTGTAACTGGGGTACCTTACAATGCCTCGTGTGGCGACATTTTAATTGATACATGATATGAGTGATTCAGAGTACTTAGTACCTCAGGTATTGCAATATCCCAGTAGGGGTCTGATCCCCCTAGTGTTAATCTTAATATGTTTAAAACCTTCCTCTTCGCTCTTTCCACTAGCTCATTCAACTCCGGGTGATAGATCATGGTATTGATTTTCTTTATGCTAAGGAATTCACACAATGAGTTAAGGAAATGATTATTAAATTCTCCACCCGAGTCTGAGATTATTATGCGTGGAATTCCATGTTTATAAATGTAACACTTGTAAAACTTCCTGGTGCATTCAATCGCAGTTTTAGTTTTAAGCGCTATAAGTTTTGTATATCAAGTCAAAGCATCTATAATTACTAAGAGGTGCTTATTTCCTGTGTCTGACTCGTAAAATCCTGTTAATAAATCTAAATGTATTCTTTCGAAGGGTTGATTGGGCACGGGATAAGCCCCTAGGGTGACAGGTGTTTTCGTGTGCCCTTTGTTTTCCGGACAAGTGCGACAATTAGCTATGTGTTTTTTTATATCTGTAAGGATCGTATGCCAATAAAACAATGATTTGGCTTTTTGTGACATTATGGAGAACCCCAGGTGTCCATGCAATGGATTTGCATGCAACTAATTTAGGACAGTGGATATAAGTGAGATTGGTACCTCTACCTGGTCGTTAGTCACATGTGGTATATTGCAGGTTTTCCTTGTCACGGATCTACACAGAATATTGTCCTTGATTATATAATTCTGCTGCGTATACTTTATATATTCCTTCTCCTTAGGATTTCCTTTCAAAGCATTTATGATTTTTCCTAATTACTGATCTTTTCTTTGCTCAGTCTGTAATAATTCAGCACTCCAGCCCAGATCTTCCTGTTCAGATACAGTTTTAACAATAGGCATGGATGTTGATATATCTATTAATTCAGCTAATGGCTCCGTACAAGTTGACACGGGGTTGCGTGATAATGCATCAGAAATGATATTTGCTTTCCCTGGTAAATACCCGATCCTCACACCAAAGTCTTGGATGATCAAATGCCACCGAGTTCGTTTGGGGCTGTGACTAAAGCCTTTAAAGAAGTTGGTTAGGAGTTTACGATCAATAAGAACCTTGACGGGATAACCGTATATTATGAACTTGAAATGCACTAATGAATTAACAATAGCTAGCCCTTCCTTGTCTATTACTGCATACTTACTTTCGGAAGTTCTTAGTTTACGTGAATAAAAAGCTATCGGGAAAAATTGTTTTTCATATTGCTGAAGCAATACCCCACCTACTCTTAGGTCTGAGGCGTCTGTTGCAATGAAGAATTCCTTACCGAAGTCAGGAAATTTTAAGATAGGAAAACTACACACTTCATCTTTCAAGGTATTAAACGCCTGTTGATGCTGCTCAGACCATATGAAATCTACGCCCCTCTTCGTAAGATCAGATAGGGGAGCGGCTATTATTGAATAATTGCGTATAAAACGCCTGTAATATCCACTACACCCCAGTAATTGCTGTATTCCCTTGACATTAGTAGGTATCGGAAAGTTACAGATAGCCGACACCTTATCGTGGACTACTTTAAGACCTTGGCTAGACACCGTAAAACCTAAATAGACTAATTCTGTTTTGAAGAATTCACACTTACTAATCTTTACCCTTAAGTTATGCTGTCTTAGTCTCTGTAGTACTAGTTCCAGTTTACGTAGATGTTCTTCCAAGGTATTAGACAAGATTACAAGGTCGGCCATATAGGCATGCAATATATCCCCTAGTAAGTCTCCAAGCACTATGTTAATCATTCTAGTAAATGTTATGGGAGCACAACGTAAACCGAAAAGCATATGCAAGAATTCATAATGTCCCCTGGCTGTGCTGAAGGCAGTGTATGGGATACTATCTTCTTTTAATGATATCTGGTGAAAGCCTTTATGTAAGTCCAAACTGGCAAAATATTTATTCTGACCTAACAAAGAAAAAATATCGTCAGTACATGGCACTGGGAATTAATCAGGGATCGTTTCCTATTTTAAGCGACGGAAGTCTACGCAGATACGCCACGTTCGATCTTTTTTTGGTACAATTATTAATGGAAAATAATAAGGGCGGTTCAATTTCCTAATGACTCCTTCTTCTAGCATTTTACCTACTTCATCATTTAACTCATTCTGGAATTTCATAGGGAGTCTGTGCGAGGGTACATAGATAATTTTCTGCTTGTCTTTTAACCTTATTTGATGTTCGATAACATTTGTTTTTCCTAAGGTTTCATCCGTAGTGGAGAAAACATCATGATATTCGGTTAAAAGTCCCAAAATTTTCTGCTGAATTTCCTCTTCTTGAATGTCTTTATTGATTTTATTTTTAATAGATTGCTAAAGGGATTCATACGCAACTGATTGAGCATGATTGATTTCACTGATGGTAAGAATACGATGTTCATAAACTTCTACATCCTAGATATGTTGATTTTTGTGAATTACTAAAATGGTATTTAAATGATTACAGACTTCAATATTACATTGTTGTTGTGAGCCGACTGTATAAATAGCTTGTGTGACGGACAATCCTTTAGTTTTCAAAGTGCCGGAAAGGATCAATATTTCAGATCCCGGTAACGTTTTCTTTACTCGCACTATTATATTCGAAACTACGTTCGGTTCGATAGATTGCGTGCTAGATAATATTACGGGTGAACGAGAATTCTGTTAGGTCACGTATATTATTTCTTTATTAATAAGACAAGTGATTGGTTCTTCAACATACATTACTGTTTTTATTTGTCGTCTCCTTTTTATTCAAAACAGATTTGAAGGTATTAGAAGACTTATAGAAGTTTCTTTTGATATACACGCTATGCTTAGCAGGGGCTAAGATAATGTTTTGATTGCCCATAGATGGGTATCCTATAATTACAGCTGGATACATATCAATGATTTGTACAACGACAAAGGTATCCGCAATCATGCGCTTACCGACCTTGTACTTAACAAGAGTTATGCCTATTACATTTAATTCCTTATTTCTTATACCCGAGAGCCTTACTCCGGACTTCTCTACAGGGAAGTTCGAAAATAACAAATGATGAGTCCTCAAATCCATGATATTACGTGGACTACCAGAGTCAAAAAATAATGTAAAGGATCGGTGTTCTAAATCTACAGCATATAATGTTGGTCGTAACTCATTTTGGCTTATTATTGTGTGAATTTGTTGCAAATCTAGGGGAGCCTGCACTGATTTATTTAATTTGGTCGTGTGTTTCATAGGAAATCTATTGCCTCACAATGATCTGATTAAACATTAAATGGATTATTTGATACTACTGATGTTGATACGAATGACCCAACATCACTCTCTTCCCCATTGGAGTTAATTATGTGGTATTTGCTATGCTCTGCACATTCTGAGAATTAGTCTGACCTTGCGAGTTTTGGCTAGACGGCCAAGGATCAGAGTTATTTGAAGCACTATTTGTTTGTTTTTTATTTTGAACTGCATTGACGTTTGGCTGCCTCTTCTTATTGAACTGAGGATTTTTCTTTTTATTTCCATAGGGAATTGACTGTGGAATTGACTGTGTGTTTTTAGGATTCTGTTGTTGATTACGCGAATAGCATCGACTATATGAATGAGATGAACTATTATGTATTGAACAGAATGCGTTCAGCAGTCTGCAATCAAGTGACCTTGACGTTTGCAATTATAACACGTCATTCCTGCGACTTGATTATTGTTATTAACTACGTTTACATGTTGTGGCTTAGTTTCATTTTTTTGCAAAAACTTGAGTAAGCAAGGGATCTAGGTCATTACAATTAGACATGTTTATCTTTGTCTGTTTGTAACTGCTAAGTATTACAGTTTAAATCGCTGGTTCTTAAAGTTGAATCGCTGCCACCAATTGTTGGTGTGGTACTGCTATAAACACACATTAGTGTTCTATCTCATGTCTCTTCAATGTGATATAGATTTTTGGACTTGTAGGTCACTTCTGTACTTTTGGGCGTTGATTTTTTATCAAAACAGCGCACTAAAGCCTCTGGCAACATAATTGTCGTGCAAGTGAAATACGTTAATCGTAAGAAATCTTTCACGGCAATGTTATCTCCCATAACCCATGTGGAATTACCTAAAATATCTTGATATTCATTAAGCCTATTGGCAATGAGAGCAGCTCTTTCTATAACATTAATCTGAGTCATAGTGGCTTGATTAAGTGTATTTCTTAATGTTAAAACTACATCTAAGGCTTCCTCACCACCATTGATCGCACGTAGCCTAACTTTGAAATCGTTCCATGTAACTGCCTCTTGAAAAGAAGCTCCCCTAAGATACGTACTTGCATCTCCTTTAGAAAAGTCTATAAAACTTTTAGCTTCTTGTAATTGTACATATGGGTTTATGATATGTTTTGCATTTCAGTAAGCGTCAACTGATGAAATTGAAAACTTGACATTCTAAGGTAAGAACCATTTGACCCGACCTTGAAAAGGAAGGATAGCCGATCTGGCACTCACTAGGGTTAGTACGGGAGCGGGGTTACTGGGTCCGGGGTTAGGGATACTTGGTCCGGGATTTACAGGAGGTGTCATGTTTACTTTACCTTTTTTTTTATCTCTTCGATTCCTTGCGATCCTATCAAAATCTCTATGTGAATACAAACGTGCACTGCATGAACGCATAAGCACTATACACATAAATATATGTTGCAGATTATAACACAATCCCCCAAAACAATGAAATTA
>NC_090744.1:64360744-64370744 GCF_036898095.1 Palaemon carinicauda | reverse complement strand
ACCCTAGAATTTTTTCATTTTTTATTTCGAGAAGGGCTCTTAGGTGATTTTAGGGGTCCTGTGAAAAGCGTAAAATATGTGATGTTGCCCTTATGCGTGATGGTCGCAATGTGCACATTGGCCAATAGATATTCAATTGAACGTGTAGGAACCACCAGTGTCGCAAAAAACTCACAATGCAGCATGACTCATTCTTCGAGCGCTCACACCTCGAAGAACGTGAGGTCATTCTCCTCACATGTTGTTGGGTTGAACGTTGTGCTCAAGACAGTGTTGCTGTGAAGAGGGAAAAGCTTGCTTCTCACACTCTTGTTGACTGGTATAGCTTTTGCCGAGAAGTGTGTGAACAGGTTTTGATTTTAGACAACAAGAAAATTGGCGGACCAGGTCACATTGTGGAAGTGGAGTAGAGTAAATTCGTCAAGAGGAAGTATAACATCGGGCATCCAGTAAAAGGAGCTTGAGTCTTTGGGGGCATTGACCAGGAAACATGTGAGACCTTTTTCAAAGTGGTTAAGGAACGTAGCGCGCAAACATTGATCTCGACGCTCCAAGAGCACGTTCTTCCGGGGACCACTATCATTTCTGATTGCTGGAAAGGCTACGCCAGGGTCAAAGACCATGATTTTATAAATTTTAAAGTTAACCACAGTGCTGAATTCGTTGACCCCAATGACCCGACCGTACATACGGACACTATAGAATTGCAACGGCAGGTTCTCAAAAGGAGCTTGTTACCAAGATTCGGTACCCAGATATCGTTGTACGACAGCTATTTCTCAGAGTACTCTATCAGGAAGCGATATATAGAGAAGTCTGTATGTCTGTTCAGGGCATTTTTAGAGCTCATTCAGAGCATTTACCCTCTGAAAGCCAGTCCTCTCTTCTTGTTGATTCCTGAATCTCCTCCCTCCACAATCTGTCCTCCCGCTAACGCTACTAGCGTTTGGCCCTCCGCAAGTCGACCTCCCTCAAGTAACGTTCGGCCCTCCACCAGCCGTTCTTCCGTAAGAGACGCCCGACCTTCCACTAGTCGCGCAAATTCAAGTTCTCCACCTAATCCTCCACCCTGAAAGAGGTTGAAGGCGCAAGAACCCAAGGATTTAGACTTTAGTGACTACGAATATGAAGGTAAGCCTGAGTAACTTTTCTCTTATTATTACAATGTTGTTAAGATATAATTTAGAGTGCTGCCCATCGCTTTTTTTTTTGTGTAGGAGATAGACCCACGGAGGGGGTCTGGGGACTTGCCCTGGTCTAGGGGTTATGACGTGGAAATTACTAGGATAGGTTAGGTGAGTTTGTGATATTTGTATGATAGCGACAGTGTTTGGGGGTCGCAGGGGGTGTTAGCCCCCTTCCCCCCTTTAAGTCATTGGGAAGGTAAGGACATGGCTTGTAGGTCAGGTTAAGGGGTGGAAGCTTGGTTTAGTTGTCGTCCATTTTTCTCGCATGTTTCTGACATTCATGCGCTGAGTGGATCTAGTATGTATATTGTTAGGACGAGGATTTACAAATTTAGTGAATTCATTATTCATTCTGTTAAACTTCCCGTAAAAAATTCGATAGGTGATGATTTCTACTCTATTTTCTGGCGATCTCGACCCTGTCCTGGTATGTAATTTGTTGGGACAATCATTTAAAAACTAGTGAATTTGATACTATTTCATTCTGTGATCATTCCTAGAAAAAGAGCAGATTTCTAAAAATTTTTGCTTGATTTACTGTCGGTCCCAACCCTGTCCCAACAAACTACAAAGGCTCCAAATGAAGAATGAAATTAAAATTTTATGCGTATGTTTGAACATTCCAATTTAGTTGAATTTTTTTTATTTCTGTCCCTTTCCAATGTCAGTTTTTCCTTAAAATTCAAAACTCCCAGGGCACACCCACATATGCTTCAAGGAACAGATGTAGAAAATAACTGAGCTACAGACACTGAACAATAATGAGCGTAACGAGCATCATAAGAAAAAGCGATTGGTAACCAGTTTGAGGTCTTGTGTCAATCGGTGACCTCTGAGGTCAGGTCAAGTGGCAAATTTGCTTATTAATTAGAAATAATCGAGATATAGAAGAAGGGTTAATGCCATCATGTTCCTTTAGATTGGGATCTAAAGGTCAATTTAGATTTTAATTCAGTTAAAGGTCATGGGTATGGTACCCCTGATGGGTACTGTGTGCAAGTACCTGAAATGGCAACCTCATAGTATTGTATGTGTTTTGCACGATTTAGGAACTGATGGCTCTTCTCATCTCATCATTAGGGCTGACAAATAATAATCTATCACAAACTATTTGGCCCGACTTTGCACGTACCACGTTCCACCAGCCGACCAGTGACTGGCATCATAAAATTTTCTCGCTGCTTCGGTACTATGACTCTCATGACTAACACAGTTTTTTTATCTCCACAAGCAAAAAAAGCTTTCACAAACTCACCCATATACTCACAAACATCTGTAGCTCAACTTTCATTTCGATATCCTCTCAAGAAGAAATTTCTGGATCTAAAAGCAAGATATCACCTACTTTTATTTCTCCGAATTTTGGTAAAATTATTTCAAGATATTTTAACTTTATCAACAAAAAATAGAATATAATGAAATTTACTTCTTAAGCCAAATTTTCCAACTCTCTAAAACTTTGCATATTTTTTTTTTTTTTTTGCCTGTGAATTATCAAGTGATAGGTATAGTTATCGTAGAGACTTTTTGTGAATTTTTTCTGCTCTTAAAGCTGTATTTATTCAATAAGCCAATAAAAATAATATTATTGAATATCTCAGAGATATAGACGTGTTACACCTCTTGTTATATGCTTAGCTTTGTACAGAGCTCTTTACTTTAGAAGAAACTGCTTTAAGTAAAATTAGAACTCAAAAATATAAACTTTATCGAAAAGCGAATTTAAGTTTTTTTTTTTTTTTTTTCTTTTTTTTTTTTTTTTTTTTTACATCAGAGATCAATGACCAACGTGGTGGTTTCCGGGATATGAAGAAATTGAAAAAAAAAAGATCAAAACAGCAAATGGACAGTTTTGTACAGCGACAATTTCAAATGAGGTAGAAGTTTAGACGTTGGCTACGACAATAACCATGAACACAGCTATCTTAGAATCATCTATAAACTCAATCAAGGTAATATCAATATAAGAGTTTTGTATCTGAAGTAAGTAGGGAAACAAAACATTGAATTCGTCAAGAAAAATTTTTTATTGGAGACTTTCTTCGGTTAGATCTCGGCATCTCTATCTTGAGCCTATAATTTATTACTTCTCTTTTTATCATATACTTAACGCTTCATAGACCTCAGCCATGTAGGCCTTGGTCTTCCAACTCTCCTAGTGCACGAGACCAGTTAAAAGTTTAATGAACTAATCTCTCTTGAAAAGTATTAAAATCATGACTATATCCATCTACTCCTCACCATGATCTCATCTACATATGGCACTCGAGTAATCTCTTTTATATTTTGATTTGTAATCCTGTTCTACCACAAAACTCCCAGAATTCTACAGAGGGTTTGGTTCTCAAATCTACAAAATCTAATGGATAGTGTTTCACTGTCCTACCTAAACTCATGTCCACACAGTAACACCGGTCTCACTAAACTGATGTAAAGCCTGATTTTTTTCTTTATGTAATTTGAGGGATTTAATTTCAAAATCTTACTTCACCTTGCTATTTTCTGATTAAAGATTTTCAATTTTTCAGTAAACTCAAATTCTAGAGATCCTCTATGAGAGGTCATAGTTCCTAAATATTCAAAATTTCTACTTCATTGATCCTTTCTATTTCCAATAATACTTTATCTTCCATTGCATATTTCGTTCCCATCATCGTCTTCCAACTATTTTTTCTTGAGCCCAACCTTAATTGATGTTTTATGCATTTTGGAAAGCAACCTATGTAAGCCCTGCGGTGTTTTGCTGATTAGGAAAGCTTCATGAGTATACTCTATGTCTGCTAATATCCTGGTACTAATTCTGTCGAATCCTTCTACACCATCACCAATTGTTCTATTCATTACAGAATACATGATGAGGTTAAAAACATAGGTGACAACACATTCCCCTGGAGTACTCCACTATTCACTAGAAATTCATTAGATAGGACTCTACTAATATCACCTTTGCATTTGCAATGCTCATGAACAGTATTAATGAAATTTACATATTTGAGAAGAACTCCATAATAATGCAGGACTCTCAACAAAATTGGTCGGTGCAGACTATCATGGCTTTCTGATACTTTACCAAATAAATGACATCAAAAGTGAATTTCTGTATTCTACACAATTCTGTACCACCTGTCTTGAAATGAAAATTTGGTGAGTAGAACTCCTAAATTTTCTAAATCCTTCTTGTTCATATCCCGGCTTTTTGTATTTTTTTCTCTCTGGTCTCTTAAGAAGAAGCATTCTATATACAGTATTTTGAGGTCAACTGATTTCAGTGTGATGCCTTTGATATTACTAGAATCAGTTAGATTTTTTTCCCGCCATTTTCACAAACACTCCTAGCTCCAATTCATCAGGTTTTGCCTCACCATGCCACATTCTTCCAAATAATCTTGTAACTATTAAGGAAGTCGCTTCAATATCCTCTCATTTCGCTATTTATAAAGTGAGAGACCCTTAGCAACCAAGTACGTTCGGGACGGCGGTCATTCTGTCGTTTTCTCTTTCCATTGACTTAATAAATTCATAAAGGATTTATTATCATAATTCATTAAAAGATAGCCTGTTTTTTTTTGTGACGCACAGTACCTATATAGCAAAGATAAGTAACCTATGCCAGCCTATCCCATTTCAGTAAGATAATCCTCCAAGTAATAGCAGTAGAAGCCAAAGAGACATTGTGATTATCCCCTTAAACTCAATCCATCACACTGCTCCTAGTAAATTCATCGTAATTTAAGGGGGGGGGGGGAGGCATTTCCTCCAAAATGAAAGTTCTCATTACTCCACCATGGGAAAACATAGATTGCTATGATAAACACACACACACACAAACACACACACACACACACACACACATATATATATATATATATATATATATATATATATATATATATATATATATATATATATATATGTATGTATATATATATATATATATATATATATATATGTATATATATGTATATATATATATATATATATTTATATATATATATATATATATATATATATATATATATATATATATATATATACACGCACACGCACACACACCCACACACACATATATATATATATATATATATATATATATATATATATATATATATATATATAAATATATATATATATATATATATATATATATATATATATATACATATATATGTATATATATATATATATATATATATATATATATATATATATATATATATATATATATATATATATATATATATATATATATATATATATACAATATATGTATATATGTATATATATATATATATATATATATATATATATATATGTATATATATATATATATATATATATATATATATATGTATATATATATATATGTGTGTGTGTGTGTGTGTGTGTGTTCATGTGTGTATTTTTGCGTGTTTGTGAATGTGGATTATGGATTGATGGTAATGAAGACATACGAAATTTCATACTGAAAACCGGAGATTGTGGAACATTATTCAGATGCATAAACATAAGTTTGATGGTTTCTGAGATAAAAAAGAATTAATTAACTGGGGGGATGTGGTAAGGTTGAAGGTAAATCGCGGTAAGGCTAAAAATATATAGGTAGATAAGTAGACCAATAGACAGGCAGAGAGACAATAACTCTTATTGTATATTATAATAGAAATATCCTGGAAACCAAGGTCAGTTATTGGTGTTAGGCTGAGACAAATAATTAGATGGAAACGAATAATTGAGAGAGAGAGAGAGAGAGAGAGAGAGAGAGAGAGAGAGAGAGAGAGAGAGAGAGAGAGAGAGAGAGAGAGAGAGAGATATTTTGTAAAAAAAAACGTTGCTCCATCTGCTCTAAGTAATTGATAGACATCTATGAACATGTTTTATTTATTTTTTTACAACTGTTTTCTCCGTAGAACATAAGATAAATGAATTATATTGAAAACTCAAGAATGCAGATTTAGTTGAAGTTTTTTATATATATTGATTATGAATAGATGATGAATAATAAAGACAGAGAAACTATAGTATTATCTAGAAAAGCATCATAGAGTAATATCATTCGATGAAGAAAAATCAATCATTATTATTAGTATAATGTGATAGCCCACGGGAGTGATCAGTCTTGCTTTGAATACTCCCTCATCCTTGTATGTCTGTTTGAATATAATTGTGTAAGTGATGGATAATGAAAACAGAAAACTAAAATATTATCTCGAAAAGCATCCTAAAGTAACATCATCGATGAAGAAAAATCAATCATTTTTATTACTATAATGTGATGGACCGAGGGAGTGATCTGTCTTGCTTTGAATACGCCTTTATCCTTGTATGTCTGTTTGCATATAATTGTGTAAGTGATGGATAATAAAGACAGAAAAACTAAAATATCACCTAGTAAAGCATCATGAAGTAACATTTTTTGATGAAGAAAAATCAATCATTATTATTAATATAATGTGATAGCTCGAGTGAGTGATCTATCTTGCTTTGAATACTCTTTTATACATATTTGTCTGTTTGCATATAGTTGTGTAAGTTAGTCTCTCTCTCTCTCTCTCTCTCTCTCTCTCTCTCTCTCTCTCTCTCTCTCTCTCTCTCTCTAGCGAACACTTGGAATAGATTTCCAGCGGATGTAGTAGAGTCACACGGTAAATGAGTTCAGGAATAAGTTAGACAACTTCAGATGAACTCTAAATGATTAAACTGCTCTACCAAAGAGCACACAGTGTCTCCGCAGATGGACTGAAATGTCTTTGAGACTCCCAAAATCCTTTTAATTCCTTGTAACTTTCTCTATAAATAGTTAACAAAATAACTAATTCGACGATTACCTTCTTGTGCTGTTTCCTAGTCTTGAAGTTTACTTCTAAGAAACTTTTTAGGTATTTCTCTTCTTTAATTGTACTTTAAAATATGGCTTATGGAGAATGTCTTATCTGATTTTCAGTGATTAATCTATTTCGAAGTAGTTACTTTTTATATTGTACTTTGTTTTGATTTTTGTTCACCTGCCTGGTGTTCAGCTGCTGTTTATTTTTTTTTATTTTCTAAGCTACAAACCTAGTCGGAAAACCAGGTGCTATAAGCCCAGGGTCTCCAACAGGGAAAACTGCCCAGTGAAGAAAGGAAACCAGGGAAAATAAAATAATTTAAGAACAGTTACAACAGTCAAATAAATGTCGCCTATATAATGTATAAGAATTCTTGAAAAAACAAGCCGAAGAGAAATAATATAGAATATTGTGACCGAGTGTAACCTGAAGCAAGAGAACTCTAACCCAAAACAGTGGTAGACCAGGGTACAAAGGCCCTGGCTCTACCCAAAACTAGAGAACAATGGTTTCATCAAGTAGTGCCCATCCTATGAAGACAAAGGAAAATATATTAAGTATAGGCCAGAATATATGGCGTGTGTAGTCAAGGGGAAAATGAACCCTGGCCAGAGAGAAGGATCCAAGGTAGTTCTCTCTGGCCAATGAAAGAGCCCATAGTCTCTACCAGTAGTATTTCAACAGTTCTGTCTTGCATTTAGCTCGGCATGCTTGTTGCATGAGTTTTCTCATAACTGTGGCCATCCTCTACATTCATATCTTCATGGACAGTACTATCAACTTTCATAATACTAGGTATCTAGTTAATTCTAATAACCATGCCTTCACCATCATGGTTATCAATACTACACAGTAGTCTAGAAGTTTTATTCCATCTCTGAACATGTGGAATGATCTTCTTAATATGGTATTCAAATAGTTATAAATTCAAAAGTTCAAATTTACTGAAAATATTTCTATTTTGAACAGGCTGACATAAGACTCTTTTTATAATTCATATATGAAAGACCTGTTTTTATGCTGGTACTGTTCGTAATTTACGTTTTTCTAAATTTCAATTACTTCTCTTGTAGTTATTTTATTGAATTTCTTACTTTACTCACAGGCTATTCTTTTCGGTTTAAGAACTTAGGCTTGTATCATAATGCCTTTCCAACTAGTTGTGTAGCTTAGCTACAGCTAGTAATGATGGTAACATTAATAGAACACGTACACCAACAATAAAAACAATACAGGTAGGATATGAAATCATTGTATTCACAACTGTAACAATGTGAGGCTTGTCAGTGGCTAAGAATTTAGTAAAGAAAACAATGTTAGATAATGCAAGTATGGGAAAGTATTTGCTATTTTCGTTGGAAAATGTATAAGGTTTTGAGCCTGTGCCATTAGGTTGTAACTGAGAGGCGAGGTGAATGCAAGTAACTTTGTTTCATCAGAGAGCGAGCTTGTGTACAAAAGATTCGGGACTAGAAGGTCACAAAAATAGAAACAATGTAATTTATGGAGATGATTAAACAGGTAATTTAAGAGTGAGGTGTAGACAATAAAAGAGAAAACACTGTTACAGCGTACAAGAACAAGTGAAACACACGTGGTACATGGCTCTCCTCCCTTAAATTAACACATACTGTAGGTAGGCCATCTTATAACTAATACTTAGATTTTAGGCAATCATTGGAGACCCAGTATTATTTACCACGAATGTTGATTAAAAAACCCTTCGAATCAGACGGATCTAAAAGAAAGGGCAGATGTAAAGCGTCGCCCTGTTAACGGTTGCTTTCTAGTGTCATTGACCAGGAAAATCTGCGTTGCAGAGTACAGATATGTCGCTATGTATTTATTAGCTAGGAGCTAGTAATTCTGGCGGTATGGAGTAAATTCTCTCACAACGTGACCTAGGTATTTAAGTTTGTTGGGTGACCAACAGGTCTCTATACATCATTTCAGATGCCAAGATATCGAGCGCATTTCTTATGAGAGGTAAACTACTTGGAGTTCTTGCTCTGGGACATCCTTGGTGGTTCGAAGGTACGAAAAAAACGTCCAACCATTCTGTTGGCAGCAGGGTTGTAGGAGGTTGTCTGATGTAGGGTGATTCCCAAAAGACTCACTAATATATCCACAATTGAGAGATGAAATTGTACCCCTGTCAGAAGTAAAATGCTCAGGGATACCAAATCTCGCTATTCATCCTGAGAGCAAGGTAGATGTAGGGCACATAAGGCGTACCTTTCAGTTTCCATGAGAATCGCTTCAGGCCAACAAATGGAACATTCAATAACAGTAAACAGTTAAGGAAGTCCTTGTGATGTGGGTAACGGACCTTCTGTGTCAACGTGAAGGAGGGCAAAATGATGCTGAGGTTAAGGAAGGTTGCCACTCCTTAATCCATGCGTCGATATACTTTTGATGTTTGGCCTGATGTACAGGTTGACTTGTTGTAGATGAAAGAACTGCTTGACAGTTTGTCCAGTAGCGTCAGGTCTTGATAGGTAGAGATCTTTCTGGTCTTTTATGACGTTAAAACCAGGAAAATAGGAGCTAATTTTGGCGCGAAATTGGTCGAAATCTTAGATTTTGTCTGCAGCCTCAGCAGCTGCATGCACCTTTTTAGCTCCTGATTGTGATGTAGAAGATGATGTTGGGTGTGGGGCTGAGGTAACCTGCTTCAAAGCTGATTTTGGTATTCCAAGAAATATTGATGGAGGTTGCTTGGGTCGCTTGCCACCCTTAACTGACACCCATTCACAATTGAAATGTGTCTCACAAATATATATCTCCTTCAAGCGTCTCAAGCTTTCTTTCTCATTCGGCATTGCCAATATCCATCTCTCCCTCTCCTCAGGATCTTTTGGGAAGGATATGACTTTTAAATAAGGTGTCCCATCATAGTTCCCTTTACAACCAAAGCAGCTACAGTGACGTGGCATATTGTGAGATCACCAGCTGGACCGTTTCTATAACAAAAACAGAAACAAAACA
>NC_090744.1:64340744-64348244 GCF_036898095.1 Palaemon carinicauda | reverse complement strand
CTTCTGCTATACACTACTTATTACAAGCATATTGTGCTAATGTAGATATCTTGTATGTTCTATCATGAGACCTTCGATCGCTAATTGATCTCTGCCTATATGTTGGCAATCCAATTTTAGTTAATCTATTTTCAGACTGTGTATTCTATTTGCAGTCTCTTTAAAATTGTCTTGAGAAATTGTTGTAAACTTCATTATTTTTTACTAACATTTCGTTAATTCCTGGTGTCAAATGTGTCGATATTTAATTTAATGGCATAACCTAGTGTGAATAGAAGACATTGATATAATCTCGCTCTATTAACATTACTTGGGGCAATCCTTCAGAATGTCATTTAATTTGGAGAAATTTATGAACAATATAAAAGGAGAAATGTTGAATTTACGTTATGCCAAGAAACAGGAATTATTGTCTTTAGCCCAGAGATGTGATCTTAAGGTCAATCCAAAACATATAAAAGCTGTCATCATTGGTAAAACCCTGCAATTCTTAATAGATAAGGGAATCTTCAAAGATGATGATGAGGACGGCGATGAGTTGCGATCCCTTACTGGAGCATATGCCACCCCTGGAATAGATCCAAAAATAGAAAAGTTGAGTCTTCAAATACAATTGTAACAAGAACAACAGAAAACGGCTGCAAAAGAACAGGAAACGGCTGCACTAGAGCTTCAAAAGCAACAGGAACTATTGGCATTGGAGTATGAACACAAGTGTAAAGTGGCTAAACTAGATATACAAAAGGAACAGAAGTCGGCAAATATACAGATTAAGCTGAAAATAGCTACACAAACTTTTGTTGAATTTTGTAATGACAAAGTTAGGCAATTTACAAAGTGATTGCAAAAGACAGGTGTTTCAGATTTTGAATCCTTAAAAAAAATTATCCTAATGGAAGAGTTTATTAGGAAATTGCCAACACAACATATACATATTGTTTCTATTGTAAGCAGGAAGGGCCTTACATAGAGAACTGCCCTAATCCTTCGTGCAAGAAGTCTGATGTTGGAAAGAATTTTCTTAACCCTTATAGGAATGATAATAAGAAAACTTTTCATGTGACTGCTCAAGAATTTGATGGGGACGTCTTCAAACCTTTCACTTGTACAGGCACTATGAATGGTATTCCAGTGACTTGCTTACAGGATACAGGATCCCCATTTACTGTGGTAGCTCTGCCCTCACAGGACCTCAAACTGAGACATGAGTATGTTACTGTTTCTGACCTCAGTACTACCAAATCCATGCCTTTGGCAGAGGTGAATTTTAAGTGTCCTTACTATCAAGGTAATGTCTTAATTGCAGTTTCACGAGATCCTTTGCCAGGTACATCTATCCAGCTTTTAAATGGTAATGATCTTGCAGGGGCCATTGTTAATCCAGTAGTATCTGATCCTGATATTCTTATAGAAAATGAATCAAATAAATTAAATAATGCTGTTATTCAAATGACATCAATTAAACCAATTGTTATAGATAATGGAAATAGAGTAGAGAAGACATTAGACCTTATAAATATGACCAAATCAAACTTCAAGGACTTGCAAAATAAAGATCCAGTCCTGAAAGATCTTTGGAAGAAAGTTGCAGACCCAGATAACCATACTAAAACTCCTAACTTTTATCTTGATAAGGATTTGCTTTTTCGACATTTCATGTTCTTCAAAGCAGCAGTACCAGAACATGGTTTGACTGTCATCAACTTGTTGTATCACGCTCTCTAGTTCCGGCTCTTCTTGAATTAGCCCACTCTCATGTGAGCCACTTTGTAGTCAACAAGACTTACTCTACCTTAGCTGACGACTTCTTCCGGCCTGGGATGAAGAAGGACATTCAACAATTTATTAAAGCATGTCATCATTGCCAGACTACAGGCCAACCCAATGAGAGACTTCCACTAGCTCCTTTTCAGCCCATATCCGTACCAAAGTTTCCCTTTGAGAGGATTGTCATAGATTGTGTTGGCCCAATGCCTAGGACTAAGCAAGGTAATGAGTATTTACTTACTGTTCTTTGCCCAACAACGAGATATCCCATAGCAGTGCCAATAAAGAATATATATGCTAAAACTATAATTGGTCAACTTGTCAAAATTTTCACAATCTATGGATTTTCAAAGACATTGCAATGTGATAGAGGCACAAACTTCACTAGTGAGCTTTTTCAACAAGCTATGAGAGAATTCAATAGTTATAACATATATGTTTCTGCTTATCATCCCCAAAGTAACGGTGCTCTAGAAACGGTTTACCAAACTATTAAAAATCTACTTTGGAAGTACATGCAGGAAACTTCAGAACAGTGGAATAAAGACATTGATCTTTTGATGTATATTATACGAAGTGTACCACAAGAGTCCACTGGAGCGTCCCCTTTCGAATTAATGTTCAGAAGAACACACACACACACACACAAACATGTATATATATATATATATATATATATATATATATATATATATATATATATATATATATATATATATATATATATATACGTGTGTGTTTATATATATATATATATATATATATATATATATATATATATATATATATATATATATATATATATATATACATATATATATGTATATATATATATATATATATATATATATATATATATATATATATATATATATATATATATATATATATATATATATATATATATATATATATATATATTATAGTCACGGAAGGAAAACCGAGTTTGTGTTTTCCTTTTTCCTTTCGGGGTTGGTGGGAGGGGGGGAGGCCCAGCCGGGCTGCCGGGAGCGGTGGGGAGGCACGCCCGGGCTGACGGGAGCGGTAGGAGGCCCGCCCGGGCTGACGGGAGCGGTGGGGAGGCCCGCCCGGGCTGACGGGAGCGGTAGGAGGCCCGCCCGGGCTGGCGGGAGGAGGGGAGGCCAGCCCTGGCTGGCGGGAGGCGGTGAGAACTTCCCTGGCTGGCGTAAGGGGTGGGAGGCCCGCCTGGGCTGGCGAGAGGTGGGGAGGCCCGCCCGGGCTGGTAGGCGGGGGTGAGGCCAGCCCGGGCTGGCGGGAGGGGGTGAGGCTCGCCCGGGTGGCAGGAGGGGGTGAAGGAAAATCTAATTCACAAGAGGAAAAAGAGATTACAAACATTTTGTCATTTCTACAGGAGCTAAAACATAAAATTGTATCACTTCATGTATTTGCTAATACTAATCTTGTGCATTTCCATGAGAGGATGTCCTGCTTATATGATAAAAAGGCAAAGGTTCGTGTATTTCAGCCATGAGATGAGGTGCTTGTCTATCATCCCATACCCGGTTCCCCATTACGTGAAAAATTTATGGGACCTTACAAAGTGCTTCAAAGAATTTCTAAGGTAAACTATGTTCTCTCTACTCCTGATCGTAGACAATCAAAGCAACGAGTGCATGTGAATTCCTTGAAGGCATATCAAGCACCTACTCAAATGGTTAGTCATCTCTCAATTTCTTTTGAGGCGAAAATACTACAACTAGAGGAAACTTCCTTAGAATTGCTCCTAGATCTCTCTGAAGATGATCAAATAAGTAACTGGAAAGACAACACCAACAGTCAGATTTTAAAATCCTTGCCCAGTTATTTTACAGGAATACCATCTCCTCAGAGAAAAATACTATCACAATTGCTCTCCAAGTATCATTATGTATGTTCTGACAATTTGCAGAAAAGTCAAACCATTCATCATGACATCGTCATCAAGTAAGGTGTTACTCCCATACGCCAGACGTACTACTGTATTGTAGGGAAGAAGTTGGACTCGTTGAAACAAGAGGTACAGTATTTACTAGATAATGACCTTGCAGAACCAAGCACTTCACCACGGGCTTCACCTTGTTCCCTAGTACCTAAACCTAATAATCAACAAAGGCTCTGTAAAAGATTTATTCCCTTTACCTAGAATCAATGATATCATAGATAGCATTGGTAATAAGAAAATTCTCACACGTATAGACTTAATGAAAGGCTATTACCAAGTACCTCTAACTCAATCTGCTGTAGAAATCTCATCATTATAACTCCATTTTGTTTATTCTATTATTAGGTCATGCCATTTGGTTTAACTAATGCTCCCGCCACCTTTCAAAGGATGATGTCAGAGGTAATAAGAAATATGAAAGACACTTACTTATAAATATTGATGACGTGGTGATAGCTAGTGACAACTGGGACGAACACCTGCAGACCTTCGAAGAACTCTTCCATCGCTTCAGATCTTCAACGGTAACAGTTAATTTAGCCAAGAGTGTTTTTTGGAGAGCTAAGGTAACTTATCTAGGGCATACCATCGGAGGTGGAAGTATAATGCCCAAGGACGCCAACATTCCATTTATACTTGATTGTCCAATTCCAACAAACAAGAAGGGGTTAAATTCATTTCTAGGAATGACTTCATACTAATCTCGTTTTATTACGAATTACTTTGAAATCACTGCTTATTTATATAACTTTACATTTCCAAAGATCTCTTTTTATTTGGAAGAAAAGCATCGACAACTCTTTAATAATCTCAAAAGAGTATTTATATCTAAACTCATTCTTAAAGCCCAAAACTTCAAACAAGGTAGATGCAAGCAAGCAATTTGGGATATGGTGCAGTACTACTACAGATGTCATCAGCTTGCAAGTCTGGAGAAGAGCCACCACTAGACCACTTGTTTCCAGTATCTTATTTCTCAGGCTCATTCAAAGGTTCACAATTTAGATGGGCAACCATAGAAAAGGAGATTTTTGCCGCCATAGCTGCTCTTCATCACTTTGCTCCATATTTAAAATGCAACAACAAGGTCATCGTCTATAAACATCATCGACCTTTAACCTTCCTGGATAGATCACGTCTACTGAACGACAAATTGTTACGTTTCGGGTCTTTTATGTTTCTCGTTGTGTGGATAAGTATATGTTTTTTCAAGGTGTAGGTACAGAGTTTTCTTACAGACATGTGTAAAGCTCGGCTACTTTACTACTATGAAATCTACTCTATCTATTATTAAATCAATTTTCTAGGCCATCTTCTCCGGCTACTTTGCATCTCTTCATGCCTTTAGGTGCTCTCTTTAAATCTACTGTTACATTTGGTACTAGGTCAGGTGTTTCATTATTTTTAATGCAAAGTTATATCTTATATTACCATTGCATAGCATGTGGAGAAATTCTCTCTAATTTCTTACCACTCTATCTCTGTTGTTGATTATACTTAAATTTTAATCCTTTAAAGCAAAAATATCTAGGCACTTGTGCAAAATGTAGTGAAATATCAATAGTACAGTATTTAGTTAATGAAATGCAAAAGAAACTTAGGTGCTGCTATCAGATTAGAGCGCTGGTTTATATTTTATAAAATTATTTTCCAAAAAATTGATTAATACTGTACACTCCCAACGTAACAGCAGAGAAATTACAGTAGTCCAGTATTCAATTAATGAAATGCAAAAGAAACTTAGGTGATGCTTTTATATAAGAGTACTGTTCTTTATTATAGAATAGCTTTCTATTAATATGTTAATACCCAACATGATCCTGAAAGCAGGTTGCGTGAAAGGATTAGACAAAAAAAAAAAAAAAAAGGCTATACAGGTTATTCGATATTAGCAATCAACAATCAATCAGGGTGAAGGTTGCACTAGACCTTAACACTTGCAGTGATAGGCCAAATGACAAAAACATTGATCTATAGAAACGTAGCGCTTTAAATTGTTACTAGCCTTAAAAGTCTCGTAATTATCAAGATCCGATGACAGAGGACTCCCCTTTTTAGGAGATTAAGGAAAATATATTTTGAAGACGATGTTCTTCATGAAACGAGGCTGATTAAGATCATTTACTATTGCAAGTGAATGAATATTCGAATCTAGACTATCTCGGTCGTATGCCTCGTAACCCAGTTGTCTGAAATAGAGTGTAGGAACGCGGGAAAGCATGGGTTTAGTAGCAGAAAGGTCTAAACCAAATCATAAAGACAAAGGTATGTGAGAAAATCTCATGTAACCCGTACAAGACCCTCTACACATATGCTTCTCGTTAAGAATATTTGCAATAAATTTTTTCGTTACCATAATATTGTAGGATGTAACTAAAATTATTTCTATTCAGTTGATAAAACAGTTCCTAAAAGATTTCTCCATTAACTAGGATAAAAAATAATAAAGAAGTGAGACTCATTTCAAGTGACATCACTTCCATTCTAAACGCTACGTGACTCCTTCGAGAACATTCTAACATAAACCTTCAATAATTTCTGTTACGTCAAAATAGAACCAAAATAGATTTTTTATGTGGTGCATTGCATTCTGCGGAATTTACAATTAAACTTAGTTACTGACATTTATATAACAGCAATTATATAACAAGAAATTGATGATAGTAATAATAAAAAAGGAATACTATTACTACTCATAACGTCAAAATGATTTAGGGATCTTAAGGCATCCATTTTATAGTCCTTCAAGGGGGTATTCCTAACATTCTTGTTATATGTTCAGCCATGTGCAGACCTCTCAACTTCAAAGAAAACTTCCTTAGGTTACAGATCAAACTAAATGAATAAATTTCAACTTCTGTGGTTCGATTGATTCAAAGCATTACGATAGCAAACGACACTGAATATTTAAATTGGCGCTACTAGAAGATATATATATATATATATATATATATATATATATATATATATATATATATGTATATATATATATATATATATATATAATATCTATATATATATATACATATATACATATATATATATATATATATATATATATATATATATATATATATATATATATATATATATACATGTGTATATATATATATATATATATATATATATATATATATATATATATATATGTGTGTGTATATATATATATGTATATATATATATATATATATATATATATATATGTATGTATATATGTATATATATATATATATATATATATATATATATATATATATATATATATATATATATATATATATATATATATATATATATATATATTTCTCTTGGGACGGCAGATAGAAACAACGAACGTGGCTTGTTTCTGAATATCAGGAAGTTGAAGAATTTAGATAACAACTGCACTGTTTCTAAAATCAACGCTTCAAAACGATGAGATAGGTTTGGATGATGATTCAGACGAGGGATACGAGCAGAGTTTACTTCTGAAGCTTTTATGAAGTTATTGAAGGTGATGCCACTATGAGAGTTCCTTATTTGGAGGAGATTATACAGACATTCAATTCATCCACAAAATCTTCTTTGGAAGACTTCACTTACTTATCCAGGGGGCATGGGATTGTTATAAGAATTAGTGTTTTCCGAAAGATATCATGATCCTTGAGTCCTAAAACATAAAAGTTAATGGGGTTTTAACGACACATTCATGAATTACTCATATGCTTTTCTAGAACATCTAAGATTGGAGAACGTAATTAAAACTCAAGCAAGTCTTCCTCTGTATATAAACATTCTAGAAAATTTAAGAA